>NW_024573239.1:0-35910 GCF_018153835.1 Drosophila eugracilis
TTTATTAATCTGATGATTCAATTACTAATCACCATTTTTTTTCGTATCAGATCCGGGGAATTGATTTCTTCCAGACAACTTAATAACAGTGGGCATTATTGGAGTGATACAGGACTGGTTCTACCTATTTTTATTCCCCTATTAGTTTTTGTACCTGTGCCTGTTCTATAATTTTTTATGTAAATCGGTTTCTTTACCTTCAACCTTAGCTTTGCTTGTAGAAATTGTTTTGTAGTTTAAGTTGATTCGGTTTCCGAGTCCAGGCATATATCACTGTACTGTGTGCACAAATCAGTTATTATTTGCTTGAACTGAGGTGGAAAATTTTGTATTGATGTGAGATAAGACGGTTTCTTCTCCCTATTTTCTGGATTGTTTGAACTATGTGCAGTTCGAAAGTGGTTCATCTTTTAAACTGTGAATATTTACTATTTGGTCAGTACTGGTTGTATTCAATGTCGGACAAATACATTTTGGTTATTGCGACTGTGTTCGCAACATAAATACCATGTTGAATTTTTCTAAATAGGTATTAGTAGTACTTTCTTCATCTAATGATCGATGAATCTCTCGGACCACTTGAGATCTTGCTGGTAAAGAATTATGGAATTATTACCAAAACTGTATGTTATAGGAACATAAATTGGAAAATTCAAATTATTTGGTCTTAGGATAAACCAATCTTCATAATTAAAAGTCTAGTTGACAATTAAATTTCTTTATGAAATCAATGCCTATTATTCCTTCACGTGGTATTGCAAAATGCAAATCTACCCTATATGAAAGTCATTAGAAATTACCTCTTGGCTATGCACTTAAATGTTTATTTTATTATTTTCTGAATATCACGAAGGATGTCTGACCAGTGTCAATTAAGAATACAAGTTTTTCTGTTGGTTTCTGTATTTGTAAGTTTATAAATATATTAAGACTAAGATTGGTGTGAACATTGTGGTTTACTGTTGAGTATCTGAAGGGTGAGTTTCCCGAAGTATTCTGGGCAATTCTCACAGATTATTGTATTATTGTTGTACTCGATTTGGGTTTTTCCGGCCTCTTTGTTTTCTCTATATCGGCCTCGTCCATTACTGTAATAGTTGGAACTGCTGTAGTTGTTGTAATTATTATTACGACTACGATAGTTTCCCTCTTGAGTTTCCACGTCCGCGGTTTCCACCACGCTGTGTATAATTTTAAAATAAAGGACAGTATTAGGTTGTCCAGTTGCTTCCGTGCAACTGTTGACGAACTGGGATATGGCATCATTCATTGTGTTGAAGGTGCCAGCCTGCATGATGAGTTTTACCTTAAAAATTGCGCAGTTCTTAGTCATTGCCTTGACGGCATGCTGAGTGGGATAATTCCTTTGCCAATTCTAGTGATAGTCAAGTCTGATATGTATGCTCCTTATAAGGCTTTCGTCATCTGCTTAACCTCTTGTGTGTATTGGTTTGCAGTTTTGTTGCGTAGCTGTAGGTTCATCAGTTTTGCTGACAATACTTCTACAGTTTCTCCCCTTGACGTTGCCCTTTTAGTCTAGAAATCACCTCGGAAATTGTTGTTTCGTTTTCCTATTAGATTTCTAGCGGCACCCCTTTAGTTTTTGTTTTTATTATGGAGACGCGAGTTGTTCGCTCTCGCCCTTTATTGACTCTTGTTAGATTTTCCCGCTTTACCATCGAAAACTGGTATCAGCTTGGATGCTGTATTTATGAAATCAATATTGGATTGTGCCATTGTGATAAGGTTGCTTGTCTCGCTAGGAGTATCACAATCTGTGCAACTATCTCGATCTGTGTATACCGCTGGAATAGTAAGATTATTTAAATCTTCCTCTTCTATTTTGGGGTTTACCTCTTCTAATTTTAATTCGTTTGTTTCAGCTGATTCTGCGTCAGGTGCAGTGTCTACTGATATGGGAGTGTTTAGAGCATTCGGTATTACTATTTCTAAACCGAATTTTTGTTTAACCGATATTATATAAGATCGTAGTCGCATCAGAAGTTTAGATACCTGAGACAAATGATATCAATTCAATCTCTCCCTGTGACCATGTATTAGTATTCGCGCTTCGTTAAAGTTCTCTACTAATATCTCAACATGTTTTCTGACTGTGATCTTCTGGATTGGTCTATTCTGGGTTAGTGACTTATACGATTTGACAAAATTTGCTTTGATATTATTTATTTCTTTATACAATTCATTCCAATCCATTATATCATGGGCATTGTACTTAGTTTAGGCTTTTTTTTTTAAAATTATTTTTGTATACAATTATTTTTATTTTTATTTTTTTTTATTACATATATGTTGTATATTTAAACAATGTTGCTTATATTTTATCCAGGTCATTAGTCCGACTCATATATCTTTTCTTTAAACATCTATTATGCAGCTTATATATTTTATAAAATAAATTTTACGAACATTATGACAACAATGATTATTAAAAAGTACATGTACCCAATATAAATCAATATTTTCGATTCTACTTTGTTTATGGACATTGCCAGTGGAATCCACAGTTTTTATATTAAAGTCATTTTTTGTAGGTGGGTATTATATACCTTTATGTTATAATTTGGAATATAATTATTATTGTTTTCTTTTGAGGATTTGCTTATTGCATTACCTCTCATCTATCTTTACAGGTGGCCCTGGACAGTCGGCGGGGCAGCGGTCCTTCCTCCTCGGTATTTTCTTAGGTGATGGAGGTTTAGTATTTTTTTGGTTTATTAATTTTGTAACTGGGTGAGTTTTGATTGGTATCTTGGGCTTTTTTATACTTGACTTTAGAAAGTCAATTTCACTTTGCAGCTTTACAGCTGTGGCCCATGGCGGGGGTGGTATGTTTGTATATAATAGCCACTTCAAGTGCGCTATTCTTTTTTGTATTTTATTTTTAACACTAGCCCGCCCCATCACACTCTACTCAATCAGATTTAAATTTTTTGTTTGATGTATTCCGGAGATTGCAGGATCGCAGGAGACACACGCCATAACACCTCCTATTCAACTCCGAGCTCTCCCGGTCGGTCCTTTGACAGCCTTGTGGTATCCCAAGTCCAGCGTGAATGAGTTACGTTAATATCCTGGGGCACAAAATATAATATATTTATTCTCCAGATTTCTCGATTCCTTCTGCTTCTTCTTCTTGTTAAACTGGTTTTTCTTGATGGCTCGCTTGTTGATTTTCTTTTGGGATCCAACAGGCAGCGCGCACGTCCTGTCATCTTCGGGTCCTGTCACGGTCGCCATGAAATATATAACAAATCCGTCATACTTTGATTATTCTTTATTTATTGTTAAGGGAGCAGCAGTGGTGCCGCTCCCAGGCTTGAATTGATTGTGGCTTTACAATATTCTTTGAAGTCTAATTAAGGCCAAGTTTCGTTGCTGCGCAGGCGGCGGCAGAGAGACGGCTATCTATGTACTTATGTATATAAACATATCCCCTTCTATGTGAGGAGCGCGAGGTATGCACATGCGGTACGTTCATGCAATTATGCCGACGCTAGCACTTTCTGCGTGTGGCCTAAGCCATAGCGATCGGTTCATATACAATGCGTGCATATAATGTATATTAAGGAAATGTCGAATTTTCTATTTCACAGCGTAGTTTTCTACTTGACGACTTCGCGATTTTTCAAAGAGTGAACTGCGTACGTAACTCTTCTTCTTAGTAAAAGATCTTCGGATTGATTATGCATTTTTACTCGAAAAAGTACTTCAAACGGATACATCTTTAGAGTTGCATCTTTATGTGAGTTGATGGCTTTCTGAACTGGAGCGACGTGTTTGTACCTTTTGGCTGGCTCACTTGTTGATAATTTAGATATAATCGACAAAATTGTACGGTTTACCCGCTTAATCTGTTGCTGTGGATTATACATTTTATGCACTTAGAGATTAAATTAATAGTCATACTCTCAACATGTGGGATCCAGAATTTCGAAGGTTTTGCAAGTAGCACTTAGGGCTCTTTAGGATTCTATACCATTGGAATTTCGCAGTCTTTCTGCGATGCGCAGTTTTTTGAGTACTATTGTGCCCATGACTTACGGCGGACCAATTTACTTCAGCTTTAAGCATAATTTCCACCAGGTTACAAGCGGCTGGCGTCCTCCCAACTCTTATGCTCAGATCTAGACGTTCATTTTTAAATCTCGGACAGACAAAAACACATGTTCTGCGTCTGCGTTATCCGACTCGCAGAGTGGACATTGCGGGATAGCGTTCATGCTTAAACCTGAGTTTTCTGCACCTCTTGCGTAGGGATTCAGCGGTGGCGACCCCTGTGCTACCTGCGCGGATATTAGCAGATTCCACTGCTAACAGGTCAATCGGTATGATTCCCGCTATTACCATTGCCGCGTCATGGGATACCGTGCGGAAGGCACAGCATACCAGCAGGGCACACAATCTCTGTACAGAGTCACCATCCTGCCTGTAGCTTTTATTTTTTTGTGACTCGGGCCCATATGGGAGCAAAATACATCAGCGTCGATGTGACAACGCTAAAGAGTAATCTACGTCTTGGTTGCCTCGGTCCCCGAGTGTTTCGCCATGAATCGCGAAATCGCGGCCGCCGTTCTACCTGCCTTGCCACAGGCGTATGCTAAATATTATTTAAAGGAATGCCGGTGGTCGATCATGACACCTAGGTATTTTAGACTTGGGCGGGAGTTAATTATGGCTTCTCCGATTCGTATGGTAGTCTCCACTTTCTGCCTGCAGCTTATTAGAACTGCCTCGGTCTTGTGCGCTGCCAGGGCATGACCCTTATAGTCGAGCCACTCGCTTGCTCGTTTCCCAGCTTCGTTGCAGATTTCCCCAGCGTCTGGGAGTTTTTTGGCCGTTGCTACTATGGCTACCAGAGAACGGCAAGGGTACACCCAGACAATAAGTGCACCCGAATCATTTGTGCCTTTTCGGCACTCAGAGTGTGATCGGCACCCTAAAATAAGAGCACCATATACCTTCTTTCCAGAAATACTCAGATCAGTTGAAGACACCCGAAACACTCAGATCAATTGAAGACACCCGAATCACTCATCCAAAAACGTGGGTGTTTTCAGACACTCCCCTTCATTTGCTATAAGTGTTTTGAGTGTCTGTGCATTAGAATCATGTGTATAGAATTAAGAGGGTGACAAAAACGCAAACACACAAAACACTCAAAGCGATCGAAATGTATAAGTGTGATTCGGGTGCCGAGAAAAGACACCCTTGACGTTCTCTGATGGCTACGTCATCCGCAAAGCCAATCAGTCGTGCTCCTTCCGGCATCATAATCCTAAGAATTCTGTCGTACATGACGTCCCACAGCAAAGGACCAAGGACTGATCCTTGGGGAACTCTCCCGGTGACCATGTGAGTGGCCTGCCCGGTTTCCGTTTCGTACAGAAGCAGGCGGTCTTCGAAATAGCTCGATATTACTCGCTGTATATACGCTAGGCATGTCGGCGATGGTCTGCTATATACCCAAAACAGTTAGGTGGCGAGTTTATATGCGAAGCCCCATGGGTTGGAGTCTATTTCATCACATATCCTTTTAAAACACCTACTTTTACTCTCTTTTATTGCGTTTTCCACGGCTCGTCTTCTTTCCCTGTAATTAATCTGTAGTGTCTCAAATTCGGGCCTTCCTCTTGATCGTTGATAAGCACGTCTTGCCCTGTGGCATTCTTTCCTGACTTCCGCAATGTCTCGATTCCACCAGTATGCAGGTCTTCTTCTTGAAGGGTTTTCCTTTTTTTCTGCATAGATGTGTCGCAGACTAGCCGCTTGTAGAGAGATCCTCGAACAAATGTGAGGTCAATGATGGAATTGGTGCCGGCTCTAGAGAAGGTCGGTTTCTTTCCAGAGTTAAGCTGTACTAGGTCAAGTGCAGCGAAGCTCTCAAGTAGCGCTTTTCCTCTCGCATTCGTCCGGGGTGATCCCCACTACGTGGCCCATGCATTGAAATCACCGGCAATTATGGTGAGACGACTTTCCTGGGCGTCTTCTGAAATCTCTTCGACCGCAGATATTGCCTGGGCGAGGGTAAGGCTTGGGGGCAGGTAGCAGCTGTAGAAAGCTATATCATTCACATGAGCCCTGGCGAAGCAGTTTCCGCTATTCTTCCTGCTAATCTGGCGCCTTGGGTTTCCGCAGCTCCATATTGCTGATTTTTTGCTATTTTTCGCTAGCCATTCCCCGGAGTTTTTATTTCGGTATTACTCGCTTATGAGTGCCATATCTAAACTTTGTTCGGTGACACTTTGCTCCAGGAACGATTGAGCAACCTCGCAGTGGTTTTGGGGTTTATCTGCAGGAACTTCATTTGCCCCTGAGCCCTTGCATAGCCTTCTTGAAGTACGGACATTTCCCACTCATTGTTGGGTGGTCGCAGTCTTCTTCTTTTTTGCAGAGCATGCAGCAGGTTTTGCATCCTCTGACTTGGTGCTCCATTACGCCGCAATTGTAGCAGCTTTTTGAGCAGTCCTCCTGGTTCCTGAAGTTCCCTGCTATGTGATTAAACTGCATACACTTAAAACACGTTTTGGGTGTTATCTTTGGGCGGACTCTGCCTTAAGTCCATCCTAGCCTGATTTTGCCCTTCTCCAAGAGCCGTCTTCCTATGTCAGGCATTACTCTTAGTGTGGCGGTTTGGGTGCCTCCACTGCGGATTCTGGCAGTTCCACATCAAACTGGGATTTAACCACACATAAAACGTCCATTTTGGACCGCCACCGCTCGGTGGTTTAAGGGTCGGAGACCTTGCTTAGGAGGATTAGCTGTGGGCCTGACAGCCTGTACTGCTTGTTTTTACTTTTTCAGGATATCAGGATCTTTGCTGTTTTCAGGATATCTGCATAGGACCCACCCGTGGAGGTTGCGAGGACTATCGCATCGTTCTGTGGCGGTCGCACCTTGGGCTTCCGTGCCTTCTGTTTCACCTGCTTCCACTCTTCTGGTTTCTTCACAGGTTTTTAGGGATTGCTGGTGTTCTCTGCCATAGCATGTTTCCCCTATTTTCTCCTTGGTTGGCTTCGCTTTCCGGCGCCTTATACATCGCCTTATTTGCTGGAAGTGCTGTCGTTTTCGAGGTTTCTTGCCCTCTGGATCTCTTGCCGCTCGCGAGCACTTCTGCACAGGTTTTTTCTGCAGCCTCCTTTGTTTTTCCCTGCTCTTCGATTATGCTTTGTACCGCCGATAGGACTTCTCTTTGAAGGTAGTCAGTTTCATCGACTATCTCCCTCATTGGGTTTGTGATGGACCGCATTCCGTCCATTAGCTTCTTCAACTCCCTGGTCTTCGATCCTAGGCTAGTCAGCTGTATCAACACATCCCCTTGCTCCTTATCAGCTTTTGGGCTGTCTTTTCCTGCTGCTGGGGGTGTACTAGGTTGCTTGCCACATCCCTCCACCCTATGTTCTGGCGATCTCGCCATTACACTGCTTTTTTTTAGTGAAAAACACACGTTGTCCCTGGCAGCAACCAACGAAAACTTTTATTTCCACTCTTCTTCGGAAACGTATTGCTAGGCTGAACATTTTTTGGCTTGGAAGCCTCTTCGGCGACCATGTGCTGCTATAGCTTATCCAGAGCCGCCTCACACTCGCTCCAAATGGAAAGCGAAGTATAGTCCAACTGTTCTTCCCACTTTCCCTTTGTTCCTGCTTCGACTTTGCTCATTATTAAACCTATCTCCGACATGGTCTTCCTGACTATAACACGACCTTGTGTTGCCCTGCCCAGTACAAGATTTGTCGTGAAACTTGGTTACCGATCTCTTTATTAATGATCCTCTTTACTCTTATAATTACATATCCTATTTACTCTTGAAGACAAATTCAAGTGCACCCATTGTGCCTTTACGCGTTAGTTTGACGGGATAACACTTCTCAAATTCTTATAATTACATATCCTATTTACTCTTGAAGACAATTTTAAATGCACCTCTTGTGCCTTTACGCATTAGTTTGACGGGATAACACTTCTCAAATTCTCTGGAGTACAAGCTCTCTTTCGTACAAACCCAACCACTTGGATACCCATCAACGACCATCTTTTTACAACTTTTAAAGTACAAGACATCTGGTTGCCAATTCATTTATCATCAAAACAACATTGTAGCAGGATACTCACATACAATCCAGAGTATTACGCTCTATTCTGCATAAAATCTCTCTCCTCTGTGCCCCTCTTATGTAACAGATCTTTTGCTCTGGTTTCTATGAACTTACTGGTACTTCCACGATATTCGGTGTTTCCAAGATGTTTTATAAATGTTTCATAGAGGCGGTGATCCTTAAATGATGTGGATAGTGCTTCCTTCATAGATGGCCAGTTGCAATAAGTACTCCACTTGATTGATGCACTCGAATAGTCTACCTGGAGTCCCATCAAAATATTGTAGCTCCTTCAGTTGACTTAATAATTGATTCAGATGAATCTCCGATAGTAGTTGTGGTGAAGTCATATTTTATGTTGGTTTTTATTTTTTCACAAAGTTTTTAGTTTTTCTTTTGAATGTTTTTTATTTTACAAAAATGGGTTTTGGTTCTTTGTAAAATTTACTTTATTAATTTTGAATTTCTTTGTTGAGTTTTATAAAATTGTGAATGGGTTTCATTTATTTTATTTGTAAAATTTTATTCACTTGTAAGATTTTGTTAAATGTCTTTGCTGGTTCACTTGTGAAATTTTTGTTCACTTATAGAATTTTGGAATGTCTTTGCTAGGTATTTCATTTATATCACTTGTGGAATTTTTGTTCACTTGTAGAATTTTAGAATGGGTTTGCTGGGCATTTTTTCATTTATTTCACTTGTAAAATTTTGTTTACTTGTAGAATTTTAAGTAAATGTCTTTGTTGGGTTTTCTTTCACTTGTAAATGAATTAAAATGTTTTTGTATTTTAAAATTTTAGTGAATTTCTGCGACTACGGTTCACGGTTCTGGGATTAGGGTCAGCGACTACGTTTTGTCACGGTTCTGCGATTAAGGATCACGATTCTTTTGCGGATCTCAAGTGTACACTTCGCCGGTCAAGGATACTAGTTGTTTAGTAGTCCAGTTCTGACCAGTACCGAATTTTATTGAAATCCTACCGACTGCGCCAATAACATATTTCGTATAAGGAATCTGAATAAAAAAACACTATTTCTCTATTATACCACTATTTTACACACTATTTTAAGTTGAACTCACTGACATATTACGAACAAGTAGTATGTCTCAAGCTGAACTCTGAGTTTTAAACTAAACTTCACTATTCTGTGAACTGTCAAGAACTGATTTGATTTTATGTTTTAATTTTTAATGAAGCCTTGGTTTTGGGCTTTCACATTTCTTATGTTCTCTGAGAGAACTTTCTCAAAGCTAAGCTTAATTCTCTTGTATTCAAGTTCATTTCCCTTGAATACAAGATTGCTCTTTCTAAATGTCCTTAGCACGACTCCTACTCTGGCTTTAATCGGTTGTGGAAAATTTTGTTTTGAATGTTTAGTCTAAGCTAGAGTCTGGTAATAAGACTGTTTTGTTTTCGATCTGCAGTATGGGAAAGAATTTGGGCACTGCGATCTCTCTGTGTTTATTTTGAAAGTCTGGGAAAGTTTACTTTAGAATTTTCCACTGTCGATTGACTTAACATATATGTATGGGAAATTTCAACTCTTGATTAAGTTTACAAATAAGTATAGGAAATTTCCACTTTTGATTAAGCTTACAAATATAATTTATCCATTCCTTACTTATGTTTAACGTGGAGGTGACGAGGTTACAGATATGTCACTATATATATGAATAGCATCTTTATCGTCATTTAAATATTTTTCCTTTTTTTATGAGAATTATATATTTTCCTGGCAAGGTGTACCTACGTCAACATTTCCCATGCCTGCTCAATCCGTATCTGAGAAATTAAAAAGAAGTATTTCACAGCTCCAAGAGGTTGGTGGAAAAACTTCAGCAAACATATCGATCTTCGATGACACTATCGATTTGAAATAAATTCACGATCATATGAAACGCACAAAATCATCGGCAAAAGAGAACAAGCTTCGTCATTTTCATGGCATAAAGCATATTTTTCCGTTGATGTCGCAAATATATTTAAAGATAGAATATGCTAGATAAAATGTAAAGTAAGCTATATTTCAAGCTATAAGTGAAATGCAAATCTTACAAGCTTTTCCAATTTCAAATAGAACAATCTTATAATAAGCTTAAATGGCAACACTGCTACTTGATGCCCTTAATACGTTTGATGGCAAAGTAGGTTTCAACCTGGGGCGAACGTAACAGCGTAATCAGATATCGAAACGTATCTGAACAACGTAAAAATCACAAATGCGATAATATGAACAGCACAAATATCGATAACCTTTTAGTCCCGATCTCGAGGAATTTAAGAAAATGATCCTTAAGAGGAAACAAGTTCTTTCGCGCCTTAACAAGGCGCTTCCGTTTATCACCTCAGTTATTGCCACTATTCGTAATGAGGGTATCGAACCCATATATTCAAAGCTACACCCCATTAATACAGAAATCAAATGGTTAAGGATGGCTTTATCAGACCTCTCAGGTCGCCATTTAACATTCAAACGTGGGTTGTTGACAAAAAAGGGTCTGATGCCGACGGTTATCGACTTCAGAAAACTGAATGAGCAAACGACATCCGATCGTTATCCTATGCCAAGCATTCCTATGATTCTAGCTAGCTTAGAAAAGGCAACAATTATTACCACCCTTGAATTATACCATCATGGTACTTCCAGATTTATTTTGGCAAAAAAGACCGTGAGCAAAGAGCTTTATCCGTGAACGAAGGAAAGTATCGTTCTCCGCGAACAAATAAGAAGAACTTGTTATGTCTATGTAGACGACTTGGTAATGTTTTTCGAAAATGCTGCCGACTATGTAAGGCACATTGACAAAGTTCTTAAAAAAAATGCCTGTGTGAGACCAACATGAAAAAGAGACCAAAAAAAAATTCTTCCGCGAAAACCGGGCCAAGACCGACCTCGAAAAGGTAATATCCATTGGAGAGTACACTGAACCAGTCTATCAGTGTACATTAGAGGTGCTCAAAATCACCTTACGGCAGAGCATTAACTAAAAAAAATACAGGGAAGCGTTCACATATTTATTGAATTTTTGTTTTGGCTTGAGCTGTGCAATAACACATTCATCACTAACCTTAATGAATGAATCCCACTGCAAGTGTTCGGGGAAGTTCCAGAAAAAAACAAAAATAAATTTTATTGCTGTTGGAAGATTAAAAATGGTTAGTGTAATATCGCCGCGAGCGCTAAATGCGTTTTCGAAAGCAAATGAGCTCTTAGAGCATAGGCGTTGAGCACTAGAAAAACAAGAGAGTATCGCTATAGTCGAGTGCCGCGACTATAAGATACCCGTTACTGTTTTACACAATTTTAAAATATTCATTTTGCTAGTGGAAATTACCCAAGCGCAACCTATTGTCGGAGAAAGCATGTCGAGTAACTGATAGTGACGTCACTGCCTTATAACCTAAATTTCTTCATAAGTAGCGAAAAATGTTCCGATTTGAAAAATCGTTGGTAAATCGATAGATATTAACATAAATAAGTTATACAAGGCCAAACAAAGGCATTCATAATATTATTATAGACGCCACAGTGTTCCGCGGTTTGTGAGCGTTAGAGTGGGCGTGGCCGGACTCGTTGGAAACTCGTTGGAAGTGGCAGTGGCAACCCTAAAATACGTATTGTTAGGCCTAACTTTTTAGCTCCTTTAGTTTCGGAGATTTTTGCAATTTTGGTTTTTCGGGTTTTGTGGGCGTTAGGGTGGGCGTGGCTAGATGAAAAAAAAAACAATTCGCAATTGGGGCATCATAAAAATCTACATGCTTAATCCGAACTTTCTACTACACTTTTAGTTACCGAGATATCAGGTTGTCTTGAAAATGCGAATGCGTGTGGCCAGATAATAGTACCACTAAAAGATGCGCTGGCATCCAAAGTTTATACATACTGAATTTCTAGCTCTACACTTTCTAGCTCTAACAGTTCCCGAGATTTCAGCGATTTTAGTTCTTCGCGATTTGTGGGCGTTAGAGTGGGCGTGGCAGGATGCTGAAATAAACTTGCGCTGTCCCGGGATCTCAAGAATCTTTATGCTTAATCTCAACTTTGTATCTGCTATAGTTCCTAAGATCTCAGCATTAAATCGACGGACGGTCAGGCGGACGGACGGACGGACAGACGGACAGACGGACATGACTCAATCGACTTTGCTAATGATTAAGAATATATATACTTTATAGGGTTACATACTTTTCAACGAATCTAGTATACCCTTTTACCCTACGAGTAACGGGTATAAAAATCAAAGGTTAGTGAAAACGCTGAATGGTGAAGCGAGGGCTACAGTTTAATCACAGCTAATGGAGCAACTGATCCAGAGTCAAGTGGAGGCCAGTAACAGTGAGAAGTATGGACAAAACAAATCAGAGCGCAAGTTACCGCTAATGTCTTGCAGATGACATCACCTCCACCCAAACCCCCTCGGACACTGACCCACTAACGGCGGTGCCGTTCAACACGGACATCGAACAGTCGACGCAGAGGAATCCCAAAGCTGAATCTTGTAAACAACTGGGCCACAGACATTCGGCCGAAAACGCTGACCTACGCTATTTCGCAAACACAGCATAAGTACCCCACTCCAAAATTAGCTTTCATATGTACTCATAGCGAGAATAAAAATCAGTCTTATAACGACACCAAAAGAAGGCAGATCATGTTTATTAAAATACAAATTGAATTTACCAACCAAAAACCCAAACAGAAGACAGCCTGTTCCGGACCATCGACACAATTCGTGTACTAATCCTGCGGGTGCAGTGTTGAAGGGTTCTTCGGGATAGCCAAGACAAGGCCATAAAGATCCCGAATGAAGGACGTCAACTGCGAAGGTTGTCCCCGGACTTTAACGACGAAAGAGTCATGCATGTAAGGGGTGTATGTGTGCCACCTTGCCAGAGGACCGACTGGAAGCCAACGAATAAGCATTCAAGTACACAGGATTATTTTTGTTTGTTCGTTTTGTTAGTTGCACGTGACGATTGGACTTCGCATTGAAAAAAGGGCGGTGTCATTGTTGACCTCTTTAATTACGAAGGCCATTCAGTTGGAGATGGCTATGATTCCTTCATCGAGGCTATTAGGAACTTCTAGAACCGACGAGGACTGGTGGTCAAGATAAAAAGTGATGGGAAATATTTCGTTGGAGCCCAATCGAGAGGGCCCAAGATTCAACGAGGTTTTCGAGCTAAAGAACATCTAGGGTGAGCAGTGGTCGAGCTTTCGAGGTGTTCATCTGATATTCGGCCATACCACGCCGAGAGTGGAAACGAGGCATCGTGGAGAAAGTGTTTACTGGAGTAGATGAAGTGCCCATACGAGCGGCGACACGGACTTTCGAGCGAGCAAGGATACTCGTTGTTACTCCGATCTGAGAGTCTTCTTAGATCAATTTTTTTTTTTTTCAGTTCACAATTTGATCAAACAGATTTTATAAATTTATTTTTTAATGATTTTTATTAGGATGAGATATGTGTATGCTAAGAAACAATGATAGTACAAGTCTAAAAAAAACTTTGAAATTTCGAATCACTGACTTACTTTTACTATGCACTTGACTTTTTGATTAAGACGTGCTAGTTGATCTACAATATTGGTATTGCTTTTTATGATGAGTATCCGACCCTTTTCATGAGAGAGAGAAAACGGAAAAGAGGCTGATCTAACGCGAAACGCCCTATACGAAAATATATACATATATTAACCCGATCACAAATAGAATAATTTAACGTTTTGTAAATTTATCAAATTGGTGTTTGCTTTGCCTGGGAACTTACTTTACGGGAATTAACATTACAAGCCTTATACACAATAAAAATAATTTGTGTAGTGTTCAGAAGTTGCACTTTCTCAAACAGTCGTTGCAAGTAAATCGCGACAAAGGCATCTGTCAAATGCAGCTCACGGAGGGAAATTACGAAGTGGCTTAGGGAATGATGATCAAGAGGTACAATAATTCTCGCCTCGTTTTCACACTCCAGATGAACGCCATCTACGCATTGCCCAGGCTGCAAAATAATAATACTGATTTAATACGGTCGATGCTAAGCACGGTCAATCTTTCAAGCCTTGGTCGGGGAATCGCACCATCGGTTGGAGCATTACGTAGCATCTAAGTTACCCAAGGAGACCCACAACTCTTGGGAGCACAATCAAGGAAGCGGTACCACCGTTCCGTCTTAAAAGGTTTTGGAATACGACTCCCATCCTGGCCCAGGATCTACCATCCCGAGCAAAGCGCGTGCACAGTGCACAGGAGGACATTATGCGTCCTAGATGCGATCTTGCGATCTTGCGACCATGCACCACCTTTTGGGCCGTAGACTGCTACCAATGGAAGTATATGGTAAATAGGCCTAAATGATGTGTAAATTTTTTAAGTAATTCGCATGTCCTTTCGCGATGCACTGGCTTTATTGCCAGTCAAGTTTGGGGACATACTATTACATTATAACATTATAAATTATAACGGATTGTACTCATGAACAATAGCACGATGGGCTTAGAGCTCAAAAATTATGCTGAATGAAAGATTTTAAAAATCACATTTCAAAGCATTGAAGCCAATGTTTGAATTTTATTTTATGTCCCAGGGGAAATGGAAGACCATTTACTTTACGAATATAATTTTTGGGCGTTAGAGGGTCATCTCTAAAATACGTATTCTTAAGAACAACTTTCTAGCTGTTAGAGTTCCCGAGCTTTTCGTATTTTTGCTTTTTCGGGAAAAATAAATTCGCATTGGGAGTATCATAAAAACCTATATGCTTTTTCTCGATTTGTGGGCGTTAGAGTAGGCTGTAATAAACTTGCGCTGCGTATGGACTTCAAGAATCTTCATGCTTCATCTGAACTTTGTTTCTCTTATAGTTCCTGAGATCTCAGCGTTCATACGGACAGACAGATATTTCGGGTATATTTTTATACCCGTTACTCATAGAGTAGAAGGAAGGTAGAAGGAAGCGTTTCGAAATTACTCACAGAAATAAAAGATGACGTCCATATTAAGAGTAGAGTAAAAGAGTATACTAGATTCGTTAAAAAATATGTACCAGGTAGAAGTAGCGTTTCCGACCCTATAAAGTATTTCTTGATCAGGATTAATAGTGAAGTCGATTAAGCCATTTCCATCTGTCAGATACATAGTTAAGAGTCCATACGCAGCGCAAGTTTAATTCACCATCCTTCTACGCCCACACAAATCACAAAAAACTAAAGTCCCTGAAATCTCAGGAACTATTATAGCTAAAAAGTTAGGCTAAGGAATACTTAGAGATGACATGACACGAGTTTTTATTTGGCCACGCCGTCTATAACGCACACAACTCGTGGAAAAGTGTTGCGTCCATAATATTATAATGAATGTCTTCGCTTGACATAGTATAACATTTTTTTGTCAATATCTATCGATTTACCAAATATTTTTCAAATCTGAACTTTATTTTGCTATTTATGAGGAAATGTAGGTTATAAGGCCTCATATGGACATTGACGTCATCATCATTAAGTAAACAAGGTTTTTTAACAAGAGGTGGCGCTAAATTCTAATATTTTTAAAAATTTGTAAAACAGTAACGGATATTTTATAGTCGAGTATAGCGTTCCTTCTTATTGTTATTGTTAAGATTCATATTAAAATTAATAAAACCAAAACCACTCGTAAAAATAATTTACCTTATTTAACCATTACTAATATTATTTATTTAATTATTTATTTATACTTATAATTATTAATCTATACGTTGTGTACTTTTCCCTGTGGTACCCAGGTTAGGGAATTATGAAATGAATTCAAATTTTGTATAAAGATTTTGGGAAGTTTCATTATTTGAAAACACTGCTGTTTGATGAGGCTGCTGGAATGCGGCCTGGATGCGGTGAACCAAACTGGACAAGATATCTCGATAATCATTTAATAGTAATAATCTATTCAAACTATTCAGAGGAAAAGGATATCAAGCGAATTACACCACCTACGACCATGGTGTTTGTTAAGAACTTAAATCGTGATTCCATAACATGTCATGTTTTGTTGAATACGGGCTCTGAACTGTCGTAAGTATCCGATGTATCCAACCTCTCGGATAGACGACACGTTCCGCATCAAAAATCTTTGTTACTGAAACATTTTCGGTAAAAGTAGACATGACAAGGAGGTGCTTTTCCAACCCCACGTGCTAGGCAAGATCAAAGAAGGCTTTGAAAAAGCAAAATATCAACTCATCGGTTGAAATGTACTTTCTCACCAAGCACAGTCGCGATGAAAACGGGAAGTATATAGTAGAGGTTTCATTTAACTAAAATCCTAAATATGCAGACACTCTACAAGGTGTGCATTCTCAACGCACATCGTAATAATGTATCGACAAACATGTCTCGTCTGCAGAGAGATACCTTCTGATCCGATAAAGCATTTCCAATTATGCACAGTCAATTACGGTACTTCGTTGACATACCACGCAGAACTAGCCGCAAATCCTGAATGCACAAAACAACAAGTGCTAACCGACGTTTCAAGAATAAATCTCGAAAACCTGAGGCCTACTCTGTATATACGCTGGGATCTTGGGGATTATAAGTGATGAAAACTTGGAATTAGTTAACATATTCTTTAGATGCGATCCGGTCACCACGACTCTGACGCACACAATGGACGAAAAACTGAAATCATAGAGATCTCAGAAATTATAATAGTTTGAAAGTTTGGATTAATCGTGTACAATCTGGAGATGCCAGCGCATCTCATGGAATTAAGCATGTAGTGACCTGGAGTAGGAGAAGTGCACATGCTGATACTTCGAAAGGAAATAGAAGGTACAACCTCTCGCAGAAGGCCAAGTTTCTTATCTGGGCGCGTTAAGTGGACATATTTATGGTCTACAGAATACAATTGATAATTATAGTTTTACAGCGTTAGATGACAATATTATATTATATGAATTTATGTTAATGTGTGAACAATCTGCAAGAGCCCAGAATGAATTATAGCTTGCATGTGCCTTGACATTTTTATTCGTCTATTATTTTGATGTCTGTTCTTATATGCAACCAGACAATAGTAAGACTTCCTTGTAAGTAAGATTTCCTTGCTCAGAAAAATCTATTATTTCTTGCTTATTACATTGTATCCAGCTTCTGGTATATCCAGTATGAATTTTTATGTTCTATTTTCTTATAGATGCAATTAGTGTGACTATTAGGCTTAAAAGGAGTAATTTCGCAAGCACTTTCACTGGCGCTACTCCAAGGCCAGGCACCTTCACATAATACGTTATTGGCTTTCCATTTTCGACATTTATTCAAAGTTGCTTCAGTCATGAGGTGATAAGAGTCGATTTTAAAATGATCTAAATATTTGGAATTCAAGTCTGCAATAATTACATTGTTTTTATTTTTCACTGGCATCGGAATTACTTTAAATAGATGGGAGGGGTGTCAACCAAATAAGGGGATTTTGACATTTAAAATGAGCTTATTATCCAAAAAAGACCACTTAGCCGATAAGGTATACATCTTTACCTCCGTTTCTGTTCTTTTACCTGGAAGTATTAATGTTTCTGTTATTGCATCCTTTATTACAACAAAATACTGAGGAGCTGCCAACTAGGAAGACTGGACACGATACTGGCAACCACCTGAAACCTACCAGGAAACATTAGAACTAATCGATAAGAAACAAGAACAAACAAGAAACAGCACTTAGAGGGCTCATACGTTGTTCAATTTGACAACGAAACGATCACAATCGGTGACCGGAACAACAGCAGCAACTCCGACCGAATAACCTTCTTTTTTTTTTTTTTTTTTTTTTTTTTTTTACTTTGCTATTTATCAAATCTTAAACCTAATTACTCTAACTAACTGTCATATGACTGATATAGTGCTATAGGGGGCCCGAAAGTTATTGCTGGCTTTGCAGGTCGTTGCTTTGTAGACGGGATCGGGAGGAGATTGGGGTGCATAGAGAGTTTTTCATTGTAGGACGCTTTTTGTTTGTCTATTTCATCTTTTACGGTAAGAATGCCCAGGTCCCTGTGGATGTTTAGATTGCGAATGTACCATGGTGCCCCAGTGATAATTCGGAGGGTTTTTGATTGGACGCGCTGTATAATGTCTATATTCGTTCTGATGGCGTTGCCCCATAGCTGGGAGCCATATGTCCAGATGGGCTTGAGGGTAGAGTTGTAGAGCAAGACCTTGCATTCCAGACGCAGGGGTGAACGGGCATTAAGAATCCAGTGGAGGCTGTTGGCTTTCAGTTTTAGGTGTTCTTTTTTGCATTGGATGTGTCTTCTCCAGGTTAGTCGCCTGTCAAGGTGGACGCCGAGGTACATTACATCGTTAACTTGGGGAATCTGCGTGTTATTTAATGATAGTGGAGGGCAAGTTTGTCTGTTGAGGGTAAACGTTATGTGTTTACATTTCTGTTCATTTATTTTAATCCGCCAATCAGATAGCCATCTCTCTACTACGAGCAGGTGATTTGCTAGCTGTGTGGTGGCTCTGCCTGGGCACCCCGAGCGACTTAGAATTGCGGTGTCGTCAGCGATCGTAGATGTTGTTAGCTGCTCATTTGTGGGAATATCCGATGTGTATAGGAGGAACAGAGTAGGCCCTATCGCGCTTCCTTGCGGGACTCCAGCTTTGATAATGTAGTCTCCGGATGTTGCTGTGTTGCACCTTACTGCGAAGGTTCTGTTGTATAAATACGACTCAAGAAGCTTATGAGTGTATCCAGGCAAGTGTGTTTTAATTTTGTGCATGAGACCATCTAGCCATACTCGATCAAAGGCTTGACATACGTCGAGGAATATTGCGCTGCAGTATTCCCGATGCTGAAAGGCTGTGCGAATTTTTGTTGTTATTCTGTTTACTTGTTCGATTGTTCCATGGTTTTGACGGAAGCCAAATTGATGGGCAGGGATAACATTGTGGGCTTCTAGATATGGTATTATGCGGGCTAGAAGACATTTTTCAACTTAGACAAACACGATAATAGACTGATTGGTCTGTAGGATGACGAAATTGTACGGTCTTTTCCGGGCTTCGGTATCATAATGACAATAGATTTTTTCCATTTTTTTGGGTAGTAGCCGAGTGTCATGATCCCATTGAAGAGCTTACAAATAACCTCAACGGCAGAGTTTGGAAGTTCGGTTATCATTTTTGGGGCCAATCAGAAGTAAAGCCCGTAAAGCTATACAAAACAATAGGTGGAAAACAAATTTTGATCCAACAAAGGAATCATCCTAACTTGCCGCCGCCGTGCCGTCGCCCAGCGATCCCTGATATAGTCAAGATATCTGACTGAGTTTGTCTTTCGAATTCGCAATGTCCTTTCGATGCGTTATTAAATAAAACAATTTTAAAAATTTAAGCAAACCTACTTTGCTCTTTTTTAAATAACAAAGATCTTGAAGAGAATTGTAAAAATGAATATTCACAAATTTATGAATAACCTTCGAAATTCAAATTACATTTGAAAGTCTAGAGTTTAGTTCCACTGTCTTTCTGGATGTCGCCTAGGCATTCGACCGCAATTGGCTGGACGCCTTAATTTCTACAATTAAAACCTTGCTTCCACAGAACACCCATTAAATACTGGAGTCCTATCTATCTCAAGGTAGCGTGCTTGGACCAACACTGTATATAATTTTCACAGCAGACCTTCCAACAACCAATCTTATAACAACCTAAACATTTGAATAGACGGCTTACTTGACAAAAGCACATCAAAGCCAAGAGAACATAATTTAAATTAAAATGAAGAAGCCTACATTTGTTAATAAATGCCCGTTCTCCGCTAAAATTAGAGTGAAAGGTACTTCTATACAATGCAATTCTCAAGCCAATTTGGATATATGGCTCCGAGCTATGTGGAAACGCATGCGTTAGTAACCTAGAAGTAATACAGCGAGCTCAATCAAAGATACTGAGAACTATAGCTGGTGCACCGTGGTACAAACGGAATGAAAAAATTGACAGAGATTTAAATGTGGGAACTGTTAAAGACGAAATCGAATATACGATCAAGTTAGAGGTTTATCCAAATAGGCTTGCGCTGTTTTTAACCTGGAGCACTAGCCATTCACGACTCCGAAAAATAGATCTACTCACCCAGGGACAATAGTAAGCTCTCCTAAAAACTTAATTTTATATTTATGAATTAGGCTGAGATTTGAATACTTGTCGGTCTCAAAGATAGAAGTCTCGATATATAAAATACCGTACAAAAAATGTGAGTGTGGTACAAGGAACTGCATTTATGAGTTGGAAGTTTATTCCTTAATATCTCGAGAATTACGTAACGGAAATTAAAATGTAATATCTCAAATGAAAGATATACATTTCGAACATATATATTAAAAATAAAATTCACAAGTTTTAAGTTAAAGACTCGCTTATTTCCTTAATAACACAAAAAAGTCATTTTTGTATGCACAAAAATTATCCGTACACTTCATAAAATGTTGAATATTAACAACAATTCCAAAGGTTTAAGGATTTTAATCTTTAGTGGGTCCTTCGTTGGAATGGAAGCTTGTAAACGTCGACACATGCTTTTTATAAAGTTGCTCGTCTCGTCAGCATCAATTCAATCCCATTCAGGTAATAATGCGGTTTTTAAGGATTCCTTCTAAGATATGTTGTCCTTTTCTGGACGATATCCCATAAATGTTCTATAAAAGCCACTATTCCACTAAGTCCGACAAATATTTCGGGTCGTTATCTCATTGAAATACGAAGTTTAAGGGCACTTGGAATGAAATTTTGGCCTAAAATGTCTTTATACATAAATTTATTATTTTTATCTTCCATAAGGACCATTCGAGCCACTCCACCTCCATCCCATTCTTGCCAACGTGCTTAAAAGATGGAATAAAGTTTTTTCCTTCATGGCTTCATTTGCCTTCTGACATACTTTAAAAGGACCGCCGTGTCCAAAATTTTTCATTTTTGATTTGTCAATAAAGGTTACGTTTTCCCAAAATAATTCCGACTTGCTTACATGCACTTTTGCCATCTCCAAACGCATTTTTTGTTGTAATCAAAAATCAATGGGTTTTTACGAACAACTCTTCCATGTATACCAGCATTGTGCAGGGTGTTCCGGATGGTTTGGAAACAACATTTTTTTTCAGAAGGCTTCTCTAGGCTTTTAAGAATTGTTGTGGATGTTATTCTGGGATTTTGTAATGCCGTATTTACAACGTTATGCTCCTCCCGTGGTGTCCGTATGTGGTTCCTTACAGATTTTCTATGTTCTACTGCAAATTCTCCTGTGTTTACGTATTTTTTGTATCAAACTTTGCATTGTGGAAGGTGACTTGACAATATCTCTACCATTTTCGGGTTAATTGCGGTTCGCTAAATATAATTTTATTATAGTTTTTCGAAAATTTAGGGATAAATCTTGACCCCGACCCATTTCGTCCAATTACAGCAAAAAAAGCAGCGAAACTAACTAAACAACTTTGAGAATAGTACACCGAAGTTTGCTCCGAAGTACAGTTCAAAAATGAATCGCTGATTGCCGTTGTATTCAGAAATAGAAGTCAAGAATGAAAAGTGTACGAATAATTCTGGATCGTAAAAAAATGTTTTTTTTGCGTTATTAACGAAATTATCTAGTATTTAAGTTAAAATTTGTTAATTTTATGCTAAAACATATGCTCGAAATGTATATCTTTTATTTGAGATATTACATTTTAATTTTCGTTACGTATTTCTCGAGAAATTAAGGAATAAACTTCCAACTCATGGGTGTACAAATAAATTATGTGCCGACTGTATATTAATATATCGCTTCATGGTACTGTATTTATACCGGGAGGTTGTGGGTGCCTTTACAAAGGAAAACCAAAATTCATTACCTCGATTTAATAAAATTGTTTAAATATATATACATAAATGAAATAAAAAAGTCGAATGTGCCGAAATTAGAGATAAATGTAGATAATATTTAAAATCTATTGTTTGCTTTAATCGTGCATAATATAGCATACATTAACATATTCACATATTAATTAAAAACCCTCATATTAAGACTATTTTAATTATTTCCGTTGCGCACGATAACACCATTCTGCAACTAAAAGTTTATATAATACTTGTGCCCGCCATTTCCACTTAAGTGACTGATTGCCAAACGCAAGCTATTAGCCGGTCACTGGTCACTGTGGTGGATGATGGGCCCCCAAAGGCGATCGATTGGACTGACTTCGTTACTATAAAATAATAATAGTCATTAAAAAAAATATAAAGTACGTTAATTATAAATCTTTGATTAGCAAATCCCCCTCCTGAAAATAATAGATCATCACAAAATATTGAGCCCATAACATCAAAGTAGAATATGATAATTTTTATTATATGAGGAATACATTTTTTATTAGGCCCGTAGCAACGAAGGACAGTCTTCCCCTTCTCACCATAGAAAATACAAATTTCAAAATTGCAGTAAATTCTTAATAATGCTGATTCCGCTCAAAAGGAAAAGCGTTTTCCAAGAAATTCATTGGTTTATCGTCAGCAATGTAACCACAAGGAAACAAAAATGAGTCTGAGTTCTTAATTCGTAAATAAAAACTTTACCAATTATTTGATTATTTATATTATTTTTTTTTTGTGGTAAAATATTAATACGCTAATAAATAATGGTTTCATTCAGAATATGTTAGCGTGATTCCACGCCTATAACCAAACTGCCTTTATGGATTGACAAATTTGTCTTTAAAAATTTTGGGATTTCTGGATGCTGTCAATGCTAAACATAATACGAAATAATTTTAAACATTTTCAACGAATTCAAATTCTCTCATGCCTAAAAAGTAAAGGGGAGATATTTTCAGAAGTATTTGTTTTGTAGGGTAAGTAATGACATTTGTGTGAAATTTATGGATAACATTGAGCTTAAATATGATCACAGTATTTGTCAGTAAATCTACATCTAGTATATACAAATCAGTATTTTACACACAGTTTTGGATTCGTAGCATACACAAATAAATTAACTTTAATTCGCGCTAAAAGGAAATTACATATTAGTTTGCTACTCGTCTGCTTCATTTTCTGTCTGGATAAGCAATGGAATCTGTTGAGGAAGGTCGCTAGTTGCCCATAGGTACAGGTCCAGTGTTTTTCCGTGCAGTCGGCGACAAACCGTACAAATGGCCGAATGTCGCCCTCGTTGGCCAATTTCAGGAAGTAGTAGTACTTGCTACGTTGTTGCTTTTGGAATAATGACAGGCGGGTACCCTGCTCGCATTAGCAAGGTGTTCATTAGCAAACGAGAAGTTCGTCCGTTCCCGTCGATGAAAGGATGAATGGCTACGAGCTTGTAGTGAGCGAGCGCTGCATAACTGTGGATGAGACAGAACCTATTTATTAACATTGGATTTAATATCATAAAATTCACTTTTTTACAAAATAATAAATAAATCGGTAAATATGAACTAGAAATGTTATACAAGGTCAAACTTGTAGACGATAGAGTTTGCTTGACTGCATGAAAATACTTCAAGCTGCGATGTCATCTAGATCCCTAGATCTCAGCGTTCATGCGCACAAGCATACAAAAGGACAAGAAGTGTTGATTATAAGTCCTCACACAAAAATTGGCGCTGCGATAATTTCTGATAGCAAAATGGTTATTTTAAAATTGAATAAGACAGTAACCTGGTAATTTAATTGCAAAAGTTTGTAATAATTTATACGGTCATTACTAATCTTTATTATTTAAATTAGATATTAGGCCTATGTTACTTGCCTAACAACAACACATTTGTATGTGTTTGAAGAAAAACCAAAGAGCCCGCGAATTTTAAACAAAAGAGCACAGTTTTCTTCGTGAGCCGATCATTTGCTCAGAAGTTTTTTGCTACCCATTTAATTTGTTTGCCTCATTGTTAAATTTATATTTTAAAATGCGAAATATGTTTATGATACTCACTTAACGGGATGTAGAAACTTGCAGTGATCAGAGTTTATCCAACGCTGAAAGTGCAGCATTAATTGCGAAAGGTCCCCCGGACCAGGTGGTATATGACCCCCGACGAACACTTGAGTACGCCGGAACTCTCCACCCTCAATTGGGTCCACATGTCCTAGTACTCGGCGGTGCAGCTCAAGGATGTCTTTAATAGTGATTTCTATTCTGAAGAAAAGTAAAATACATATAAATAAGAACATTTTTCAAAATTTATGCCAATAGTAACAAATTATTTATTTTTTAATTGTGCAAAAATAAAGCGTATAGGGAATTTTTGAAATGTTAAAGTTTTTTTATATGGACATATACATAAGTATGCACAGTTAAATCGATGTTTGTATGTAAGGATAGCTGGTTTTCGGAACCTATAGATCTAAAACCTATCAAAAGACGGGCCAAGTTTACTTGCATAAAAACATTAACAAGTTTGTATTATATTGAACATTTATTCATGTTTTTATAGAGTCTTATAGGTCATAATGCTAAAAAGCCTTACTTACTTTTGTACCAGGCTAGCATTAATGTACTTCATAGCTAGGTCCATTCCCAAGATCTCGTTATGCTCGTCAATAGATTTGCCGTCCACAGCCATGCGAGTCTCTAGGACAGACCTCGTTTGAGCCAGCGTCATAGTATTACCCTCGATTCCTACCGAATGGTAAATGTGCTGAAAGTAGGCTTCCTTTTTAGCCCGACGCAGGGCGGCGTTGGTCTCGTGGATTGCGGAGAGTGCATCGCGTTTTGAGTCCAACGACTCAAGACGGCGCTCATCAAGAATCTGCACAACATTAGCAGTTCGCTGTCTATTGGCAATCGCCTCTACATTAGTCGGATTGATAGTCAAGGCCTGAAAGTAGTATTGATCCGCCAGCACAACGTTGTGTTGGCTGTGCTCTGAAACTCGCCGTAGCGGAGCAGTACTTCAGGGTGCCGGGGAGCTAGAATTAGGGCATGTTCAAACAGACGACCAGCCTTGTCAATCTTGTCCGCCAGATACATGTCGTGGGCCCTTTGAAGAGCCACTAGCGCCTCTTTGATATTTGTCTGCTCTTCCTCCATTGAAATAGTCCGGACATCTTCACGGATATTTTTGAAGTAAAACTCCTTGAAACTGTTCATCTCCTCTACGGAATACAGCGCGAACTCATTCTGAGTCTGATGATTGTGGGCTATGGAGAAGTGGCGGTTCTGCCGTAGGTTCCAATTCCAAGTCGAGGAAGTGAAGATATGAAAAAACCATGCCGCAATACTACCAGCAATAAAGAACAGTGCTATACGGAGATGGCTGCTCGCGTGTGCTCCATAGAGTGGCGGATTACGTTGTTGGTGATGAGCAGGTAGATTTGTTTGCGTTGCGTTCTTGCCCATAGCTAATTATCTGTGTTCATTTATGTTTTGCACAAATTTTGAATAATTTGCACGCCATGTACATGTTACGCTAAATAGAAACATTTAACCGTCACTTTGGTAAATGTCCTTACCTGCAGGTACTGCACTCTGCTAACATAACTTACGTGCTTTCTTTTTTCCGTGTGACCGTCTCTGACAGAAATCTCTAATTCATAATATGTATATAGTTTATATTAATTGCGATTTACTTCCGCGAAACGATTAGAAGGCATAACGGTTTCTCCCCAATTTTGCAGATATAGTTTCATATACATATGTATGTATGTACATATATTTATCTCGAAATTATAACGTTATAAAATTTATTTAACAGATGAACATATACATTTCGCAAAAGAAAATACCAAAAAGTATCGTTAACTGAAATTCTGGTAGAATATATTATATTCTCTTTGGGTATTCAAATAAATTGATAATTTTTATTGTCGACAACATTAGCAATATGCGATATCACAAAGATGAAAATATATTTAAGGAGATTAGTTGCATAATTTTTTACACCGAATGAGGTATAGGAAGGAAGACCCATAAGGGTTCACTTTATTATTGTGCTCTTGGTTATTTAAAACTGGCTTAATCTTAACCTTTTTTTCTTAAAATATATTACACCTTTTTTATAGTATAACAAAAAATCAAAATATTAAAATGTTCATAATTCCTTTTCTTGCATAAAAATTCAATTTGTGATTTTTTTAAGTTTTGTTCGATTTAATCATGGATTTGGAGCCGGACTTCTTTAAAAACGCCCTCAAGTTATAGCTAGCAGAAGAAATTAATTCTCTTTAATTTTTAAATATTTTGATTGTTTCATGGTAAGAGGATATTACATAGGGCTTTTTGCAAGAAAATAAAACTTACATATTTAACATTTCATTTCACAGGAGTGCAACCAATTATATAATTGTTCTATGTATGAATTTAATTCATTGCTTAATATAATAAGCTTATTTTTTCGATTGAACGGGTTAAGAAGGGCAAAGTGTGGTCAATGTGCTTACTGATAGTTTCTATAAACAGATTATTTATGGGTGTTGATCAGAGAGCAGAGCAGGTAAATTTAACAGTTGTGTGGTCGTATAGGCATATAGCTAGGGAGTATCCCAATGGACGGCTGCCAAACACTTTGTCTCAACACCTCCTAACAGTTCCAATATGAATCTAGAGCTTATAAAATTCTAGCTTATATTTTGTATTTATGTGTATAACGGTGCTCATTTAAAAATACTGGGGGATTTGTGTGCGATCGGAAAAAAACAATTCGCACAATCCGAACTTTTTATCACTTATAGTTACCGAGATATCAGCTTTTCTAGAAAATGCGAAAAAAGTCTTTTGAGCTTGGTGGGCGTATGGGTGGGTATGGCCGGATAATAGCAAGACTATAATATGCGCTGGCATCTAAATATTATACATACTGATTTTCAACTTTCTAGCTCTAATAGTTCCCGAGATTTCAGCGATTTTAGATTTTCCGGCTTTGTGGGCGTTAGAGTGGTCTAGTCAGGATGCTGAAATAAACTTGCGCTGCGTAGGGACCTTAAGAATCTTCATGCTTAATCCAATTTATAGTTCCTGAGATTTCAGCGTTCATACGGACGGACGGACAGACGGACGGACGGACAGACGGACAAGGCTGAATCGACTTCGCTATTGATCCTGATCAAGAATATATATACTCGGTCGGAAACGCTTCCTTCTATCTGTTACATACATACTTTTCAACGAATCTAGAATACCCCTTTGTTCTACGAGTAACGGGTATATAAATAATGAAAGTGAGCAGACGTCAGAACATTGATATCATCTGGGGTTTTTAAAATAGGACAAAGTGGCTGTAAGTTCAACATTTCGGAAATTTCACAAACTAAAGTTCGTTGCTTGTAAAATTTGATTAAAGATTTCTAAAAAAACGCGAAGCTTCCCACAAGCCTCCAAAGTGCGGGGAACAGGGATGAAATTCCACTTGATTTTACAAACAAGAGTTCGCAGCTCGTAAAATGTCAGAATAGATTTTCCAAAAACGCGAACAAAATAGTATTTTTCAGATTTGACCGCAGCTTCCCACAAGCCTCCAAGGTGCGGAGAGCAAGGAGGGATGAAATTCCACTTGATACTGCATAACTCTCTGTTTTGAGGATCGCTAAGGAACAGCTGCCGAAGCTCGATCGTTTTTTGCTTCAAAAAATTGTTTGCGTTGTCCGACCAAATCACTTTCCTCTCAGGCTTATACATTTATTTAGGGCTGCAAAAAACGATTGCGTTGAAGTATCTTCGATGACGACCAAATATGTAGACTAAGTGACGAAACAGACGAAAATGGCTATGTAGAATTTTGTAGGGGGCCTGTTTTTGACAGCGGACTTCCACTCCACCACATGGAAGTCCACTCCAGTGATTACAAATGGGTAATGGGTGATTGGGCACGATCATCTGGGAGTTCAATAAAAAAGCTGCAGATAACTCCAGTTTCGGAATGGAATGGTTTCGGAAGAGTCAATGAAACTACGCCTTGATATTCCGAGCAAACAAGCAAGAGCCGTATGCGGCCATGCTTGCATCTAGAAATCCATGAATTTCGCAAGATGAGTTAGGCTTCAAAACAAAGCGAGGAAATTTCAAACAATCTACGGTTGCGATCTATGACATATGCTCCAACCTAGACGAGTGCAAAGATTGCGGTACGGACTCATCTCAGTCTAGCTCATCTTTCCACAGGACCTGCATAAAAATCTTTAGCTTGGTAATGATCAGTGCTATTAACCTCAATGGATCGTAGAATGTAGCGATTGGCGAAAGAATTCTGCGCTTTGCTGCGAGCTGGTCTGAGAAACAAAAGAGGTAATTATCCGAAAGAGTATTCCAAGGTAAGACGAACGCTTTTGCAACATCCGTGCAAAGTTGGTGTATTTCTTTATGAAGGCTGTGTACTGCGACTTCAGATCTAAATTTCGACCTAATTTAGCCTTGAATGCTTTAACCCGAAGGAGCGTATATGAATTTCCTAAAACACCGAATCTAGTTTTGGCAGGAAGCAGAACCGAACATTGGCCATATTCCAGCCTAGTGTATTGCTGTTGAAATAGCTGCTTGCACGGATCATTCTCCTTCGAAATGGTTGTTATAGAATCTGGGCAATTGTCGATTTCCCAAAATCTCCTTAGTGTATCAGAAACCGAGTCTGATTACGACTGAGTGCTGGATTCTTGAATTGAGGAAATTAAGGATCAGGACGTAGAGACTCCTACATTTAGACACCCTGAGATTGTCCAGCCAAGTTTGGATTTCCGAAGGATGGGTAAATGGCTTCCTAAACGTATTTGTCCAATGCAAAGTAGCTCGGAGAATACACTTAATCCAATAAGCAAGTTAATGCGCTGACTTTTTGTAGAGAGGGTCGACAAGACCGAGATTTTGCATTCAGATGCGTTAAGTTCGAAATTTGGGTGATAGTCGTTACTGAGTAACGGCAGCTACAAGCTACATTTTTGTCAAAAAATGCTCCTTAAGCTCACATAGGCTACACAATGGCAATGCCGAGGGTGAAGCAATAAGGGTACTACGGTGACATTTGCTAGATACATTTCCCACCTGTTTGCTAGGATTCTAGTTTACCATAGCGCATTCCACGTTATCTTCGAAAATCCTAAAAAGTGGAATATTTGTATATAAACCTCCGTGTCGATCAATATTACACAGCAGTCAGAAGCCAAACCAGAAGCCTAACAAAAAAATCGAAATAAATAGAGCCAAAGAGGGAAGTTGCTGAGCGGAAGTTGCTATACAGGTATAGAATGTTTAAAGTTGAATGTTAATCTGTGGCGTTTTTCTAAACTTTTTTGGCATTCTAGCCAATAAGTTAATACAAATAAAGTTTTTATATTTATTATACCTGCCAATAAATATTGAGAGAAAAGAGAATCGCTTTCGGTTTTTAATTTAATTTCGTCGTGAACCCAACTTGTGTCCATTTAGAGTTCAATTTTCAGAAAGGAAAAAGTGAATTAACTTGTTGCTCGAAATGCTACGTGGAAATGAGACAAAACCAGCAACAGAAGCACCTTTGATAACAAACTCCATTTTAAAGCCTATCGAAGTTGTGTCTCGCTTCGATTGGATTCAGCAGAGGAGTGAGCTTACCCTAATCCTAGTTTGCTAATTAGACGGATGGATTCCCAGGAGCTAGCTGTACGGGTTTTGGTGCATCACGATTCGCACAACTTTGACTTTCCGCTAACCGATTATGTAGAATGGCCTCTAAAAGTAACGAAAATTGGTTCGGAGACAGGAAAGCTTGAGTAGGTTCTGGGCAAGCAAGAGCCAGAAAAGTAGACTCAGTCAGCATACAAGAAGAAACCTATCAGTATGTGGTAACTCACCGCAAGGACTTCAATCATGACTCCTTTGAGGTCAGCATGCTAAGAAGTCAGCGCGAGGGTTTTGATGGTCTGTAGAGCCAGTTGGTTACCATGTGGAAAGAGGGAAGCCCCCTTAAGAAGGGGACTAGATGAGTTCTTTTCTTCATTCAGACTCCTCTTCTAGAGAAGAAACTTTCTGATCAAAAGGTATTCCAATGGACCAGTCTCCAGTCACATACGACGGCTTACTCTTCACCTTCTGCAACCAAAGGGTATCTTTTTGTAGGGCAACACCGCCCCACTACAACAATGTCAGCTCTTTAACTCTACAGTACGTAAGATCTCAACGATTTGCTATTAGTGATTTGTGGCTGTTAAAGTGGGCGTAGCAGAGTACTGAAATAAATTTTCGCTTTTTTTTAATATGCATGGTTAATCTTGACTACGCGTCTCTTGGAAGTTCTTGAGATCCTAGCGTTCATCAGGCTCAAATATGGATCCAAAGATGGAGGAAGAGGTTTAACGCCCATTTTAAGTTTAATTCAGCCAATCTTGAAGAGAAATACTAATCGAATCCGTTTTAAATGGGAAAGCTTGCTATTGATGTACTTCAAAAAAACTCCGAAGAACAGCAAAAAAATGGTTGAAGGAGGAACTAGAGGGAGATACACTCAAAGGGGAGATGGGAGGTTCACCCGCACAATTATTTTCTCCCAGGTCGACGATAACCAACAAAGGATATCTCTGGAAGCATATTTTATGCAAGCTCTACGTTATAAAACAATAAAATTCTCTAAAGCAAACCCTAACTCTGTACACCCTACCTAAGCAATTTTCTTTTTTCTATGTAGAATTGTAAATATAAAAATAAATAGAAACTGCTAAATTTTTAAAAGTGCTTTTACTGACAGCCAAATCTTGGCAGTTCTGCTTAAGGCGTGAAAACTTTTACTCGCTTTTAGCTGTGTGCAGCTCACCTTTTAGCAGATCTTCCTAATCGTGTACTGTAATTAATTAATTGACCAATACATAACGTTGGCCCACAGACCGACTCCAAGATCACTCTGCATCGAGCCGAGTAGCGGAAATCCAAGAGTGGTCGAAGAAAGAAATTTCGCGATTACACGTCCCTACGAAAGTGAACCCAGAGGATATAGTGTCTCAAAGATGTGACGTTAAAGAGTTCGCTGGGACATCGTTTTTACCCGATTCAGAAAGCAATTCGCCTGTAAATTCTAACTTCGAACCAGCTTCAGAACTTGTGTCTGTGGGGTTTAGCAAGTCGATGTACGACGCTACCCTTACGGTAATTGCTATCAAAAGGCTCGTAGCCAGTTAAATCTTTCGTGTCATACCTCCACGTTACGAATTGTCACGAATTGTCCTCTAGCTCTTGCAAGTCTTCTGCGATCGAAAGGCATTCACTTCGAAAAAGGATGCGAGTTTGCGTTCATACCGCCCCAGATCATCTCATTACAGTGGTCAATGGGAAACCGGTGTGAAAGCGGCAAGGCGCCTCAGCTAAACTCAAGGTCGATCGGAAGGCTATGCAGCGACCCCCAGCGGACGGCGAAGCCGTAACCCCCGGGTCTCTCCTGACTGGCGGCCCGCTGTTGGCACCATCAACCTCTGTCGCCCCGGAAACAAATCAGCCCGCCCAACCTGCTTGCGGCGATGGCGCAATGTCTTGTGTCTTAAGCACAGGTTTTGGTAGCGATTGTCCGCGTCGGCGCTAATGGGAAGGTCCGAGTGGCGGACGAAGACAAAGTGGGAAGAAACCTAATGGCGTGCCATTCATAAATTGGGGTGCTTCTACCGATGCTATCCTGAAGGATATCGTCCCTTCAAAGGGACGGTGGTCGTTCAGGAATGGGTTTCTTCCAGGAGTGTAAAGAGGGAGCGGAACCCAAAAAAAGCTTTTCGCTCAGGCGAATTCGGAAGCCGCTCTCCGTCAGGAGAGTAACACAATTAAAAACCTGCAAGTTCCCTCGTTCGGTTAATATAAAAACTCATATTAAATATTCGATAAGAATGCAACCATCGTAATCCAAAACAATTAAAACCGCTTTAGTGGAGTGCCGCGACTTTTTTATATCCCTTACTATCTTCTTCACTTTTAAATTAATGATTTTTCTATTAACATTAATGCAGTACGACATTTTTTCATAATATTTATAACTGAAGGTGACGTCACTGCTGAAGTAAGGCTTTATAAAAAAATATCTTAATATTTATTTGGGAAAAAAATTGAAAAAAAAATGGTATGTGGGTAGATATTGAAAAACAAATGTTAGACAAGGCCAACGAAACATACATTTTAATATTATGGAAAACACAGTTTTCCGATAATGGTATTACATTGAGATGTGCTAAAATCTCAATATTATACAAGCTTAATGTCTGTTTAGGTGAGAGGCCATTGTGCCGCCGCTGAGCTTAAGAGCGCATCCGCGCTGAAGAGCGCATCCGCGCTGAAGAGCGCATCTGCCCCTCGCCCCCTCTGCACAATCTTGCACTCTCTCTCTGAGTCCAACTTCAGCGGTCGGTCGTCGGCGATCGTTTTTTCTTATGATAAGCTTGTTAAGTCAGTTTTCTGTATGTAGTGAATAAAGCTGACGGCTTACTCCACGACGCCCCCGACTACATCTTCTCTGCAACCTAAAGGTATCTTTTTTTTTTTTTTTTTTTTGTTTTTTTTTTGTGGCAACACCGCCCCACTACAACAATGTCAGCTCTTTAACTCTTACAGTACGCCAGATCTCAACGATTTAAGTTATTAGTGATTTGTGGCTGTTAAAGTTGGGCGTAGCAGAGTACTGAAATAAATTTTCACTTCGTAGTCATTTTAAATATGTGCATGGTTAATCTTGACTACGCGTTCTCTTCAAGTTCTTGAGATCCTAGCGTTCATACGGACAGACGGACAACGGACGGACATTGTTAACTGACTTGACTATAAGTTATGATCTAGAAATTATTTATTCTTTTGCAATAGATAGTTAAGCAGGACATAATATTTAGTACTTCTTAATGTTAAATATCTATTAAGCTGTAAGCCCGGATGTTAAATCTCCTTCTTTGTAGTCGTACGTAAAGTAAGATGATCCTAAAGTCTAAGAATAAATTGTTATATTATTTTAAATTCCTAGGAATTTAAAGTGATGGCCCCCTGGATCTTTTCTACCAGTGGAGAGGGCAACTCAGCAGCTACGGTGGTTAAGCCCGTGGGCAGACTATGGCATGAACAATTGACAGCGGAAAAACTAGCAGGCTGAGTTCGTGAAGTTTTCGGTAGGGTGGAGGACTGGCCCTTGTTCATCGCAACGTATGAACAGATGACGAAGCTATTCGAATTCACGGATGCCGAGAAACTGATGCGCCTTAGGCATACGATAGAAGGACCAGCCAAGGGAGTAGTTCAAAGTCTAATGCTGCATGCGGAATGTGCTTTGCAGATTATCGCCACGCCGAGAAATTGCGATTTTGGGAGACTCCCAATTTTCATGCACTTTTTAGTGACAAGAACTAAACAGTGTTTCCCAAGTGAAGCAAGACTGGCATTCGAAACCGTAGGTCAACTGTTCGGTGGAGATTCTAAAAAGTCTGCGCTCCAAGTTTGACCAGTACTGAATACCCTCGCGATCAAGCTATGAGCCCAGCGGGCAAGCAGACGTCTGGCAGAGCTTGAAGCGGTTGGTTATCGCAGATGGCATAGGAGCCACATGATAGTTCCAAGCCGGAGATGTTTCCAGAGCCACAAGGAACAAAGGTGAGGCGTTACCAATCCTTGCATCATTAGTTTTTTAATGATAACCCAATTTTTTTTACGGTATGTATTTATTGAATCTTCTCTATTCGACACTGACGACACAACTATTCAAATCTTAGCCCAATAGCTGTTGTTGCTTCGCGGAGAGAACTCTTCTGTCTGAGTCGTGAGTGTTCCATGGTAGAGACCGCGCAAGCCTATTTTTGATGAGCTCCGTAGTTTGATCATAACTTTTGCTTTAAATTTTCGATTTCGTCCTTAGCGGATCCTACATTTAAATATCTGTGAATGTTTCCATTACGTTTACGCTGTATTACTTCTAGGTTAATAATCGCATGCGTTTTCCCATATCTCGGAGCCATATTTTCAAATTGGCTTGAGAACTGCATTGTATAGAAGTAGCTCGTACTCCATATTTAGTGGAGATCGGGCATTTATTAACAAATGAAAGTGCTGGGATCAAATTAGAGTTTTTAGTTGCTTTCTTAGGAATAAATAAATCGAGGGGAGTTCAATTTTCAAAATTTTATTACGAGCTCAAATCAAACCAATTAACTCCAACAAAACGAAGCCGAAAGCAAGAAGTACAGCTTAGCTACAGAAGATTCTAGCTAGAGTGCTCCTATTAAAGTTCCAAAGAGCGTGCATGTGCTGAAAAGTAACAGAAAAGTGCATGCGGCACTGAGATAAAAAAAAAATTAGTAAACTGCTGACCCGTCAACAGAATCCTTGAGGTTCAGCAGTTTTGCAGAATGATGGAACTTAAGGTGGTCGGAAAGACTGCCTTGGCTGATCAAAAACGCTGCAGTAGCCAATGGCAATCTCATCGTTGTCCTTATTGTTCCTTTATGTTTTACAAACTTGGCCTGGGAGAGAGAACTGCTTTATTCTCCACATTGCCTTTGCAATTAGCGGACACATAGAAGTCCTTGTCGTAGGCAGCGATTTCCAAATCTAGTGACACCTTCGATGTCCTGGTACTCCTGCAGTTGATGGGTCATCTCTTTGCGTGGTCGAATAAGCTCCTTTTCCAGCTGGAGTACCCTCTTGGCCGTGACGCTCACGAGTGCTTTCTAGTTCCTGCTGCAATTCACGTACGAGTTCAAAATAAGTCTTCGAATTTAGACCAACAATGGCCCAAACGATGGGCTTGTGCGCTTAGAGTTGATGTGCGTGCAGCAGCCCTTTTGCAGACGACATGATGTCCTGTGAGTGGATCTGATCTTGAATCGATAGCTCCTTACGAAGACTATAAATAGTATTTTTTCAAGTCAAAACGCGAGAGTGTCTCCTGTTCTAAAAAACTTGCGCAAATTTCGCACTGCTGGCGCAGACAATTCAACTCCTTGCTTCTGTCAGTAATCTTCTTCCGATTGGCATTTGGCCAGTCTCAGCCAGACGATCGTTCAGGTAGCGCTCAACAGGGAAGGAAGTCTCCTGATCGGCCAGGAACGAGAATGTTGGCGGTTGGCAAAACACTGGCTCCAGCATGGCGATCCTGCGTCACAAACGCGTTGGATGGCCGAGCCTGAGTCGTCGTAACGCCAGCCTCATTGGCAGGATCCAACCTCGAAGCAGGAACAGAAGCAGGCTGGGTCAATCGATCGCAAGGATGTAATAGGGACAGTGATGTCGGCGATTAACGTTGAGCAGAAGGAGAATGAGCATCCACGGGCTAAATGTCCAGACTTGGAGGCAAACAAAGCAGAGGCAAGGCCGCCGGACTTCATCGTACCGGTCCTATATTGACAAGACGAGGAACGCTTGGGCATGAACACGAACGATTATTCAACAGCCTTCGTCGGCTCACTTGATACCTTGGCAGATGCGGAGCTTAGGTCGAGTCCACAGTCTCAATTGTGCGGCATCTTTGTTCCAAAAACAGAGCCATAGATCCCCAGTTGGCAGGTTGACGTAGCACTGTTCCTGCGGGAGAGTCTCCCCACTTCGCTTTTGTGGCAGGGTCCAGTTTTCGATAGATAATCTGGTTGAGGAGGCATCCTTGATTTTCGTAATACCGCCGTCCGGAACTCATAAGTGCCCCTGCAAGCGAGGGACCATTGAATAGGTCGGATAACTCCCGATGAGTTGTAACGGATCCCTGTTCGACTACGATTAGCTGCAGAATCTTTTTGTTGATGTGAGCCTGAATAAGTCACCGTCGATTACTTGAAACGCCAGCAAAAGATCGATGAAAACATCAGCAATTCGCGTCAGTAATCTTCCAACGCTCTGCCAGTTCCGTGCGATGACTACCGAACATGAAATGAG
>NW_024573240.1:0-3462 GCF_018153835.1 Drosophila eugracilis
GTTGCTAGCTGAGAGAATACTTCCAATACAAATCCCTACCGTTTCGCAATCATTTGGCTCCTCCATTCTTCCAGAAGCGTGTTAAATCGTTGGCGCGGGCCGCTTCTCCATTGGTTCTTGAGTCATAATGGTCATGAGTCCTCGGTCCGCATCTCAGCCCTGATCTTCTGATGCAGAGCCTCCAATTCTTTACAGGTCACTTCTGCTTGGCTAAGCAGTAGACTCTCCCTGCTTGCAGTAGCAGATTGCGAGTTCAAATCAAACCAAATTAACTCCTCAACAAAACCACTCCGAATGCGGAGAAGTACAGCTTAAAAACAAGAGCTTCGAGCTACAGCAGTTCTACAAAAGCTGCCAGAAGCTCATGCGCTACAAAGCAACAGTAAAGCGCATGCGAAACTGGATAATCAAAACAAACTAGAAGCTGCTGATAAACCTGCCGCTTCTCAACCGGTTTTTTCTTTGGCTGCTTGGCTTCCCCCCGATGAAGGCTTGCCTTTAACTAAGTCCTTGAAGGGCAGCAGACACAGCCTAGACACCGCACGCCTTGTCGTTCCAACAGCTGTCTTAAGTACGGCAACAAGGTACATTTTTACAGATCACAACGCTGCAGCATCCAATGGCCATCTCATCGTTGTTCTTATTGTTCCCTTATGCTTCACGAACGTGCCCTGGGGATCGATCTCCTTGTTGTCCATGTTGCCTTTGGCCCTTGCTGACCCTATAAGTCCTTGTCGTAAGCAGCGGTTTCCAATCCAAGTGACACCCTCGATGTCCTGGTACTCCTGCAGTTGATGGGTCATCCTTCGCGCGGTCGAATAAGCTCCTTTTCCAGCTGAGCACCCTCTTCGGCGTGACGCTCGCGAGTGTTATCTAGTTCCTGCTCCAATTCGCGTACGAGCTCAAAATCGTGAGTCTTGGAATTTAGACCATCAATTCGGAACAACGAGTTAAGCGCAACTCTCCGATGGGCTTGTCCTCGAACTGCTGGCTTGGACGATCCTAGAACTCCATGGTCTTATCGATCAGTTCATCAGTAATCCTTCTTCCGTTCGGCAATAGCCAGGTTGTCTTTTGCTCAGTTCATTAAAACGCACTCGTACATGCGGGCATTTTCCTCAGCAGTCCTGCACTCCCTGGTTTTCTTGTCCAGACGGTTATTCAGCTCCTCCCACAGACGCTTGCTATCGATCTCGGGCACGATTCCTGGCCGTATCATCCAGAAGACGACGCGTCTCCAGCAGCTCAGCCTCGAACATGTTCTTCATATTGGTCGTCTCGTGGGTGATCATGTCGCTGGTGGTCTGCACCTAAATGCTAAGGCGGGAATTCTCTGTCTCCGGGTTATGCACACGGATCAATATAGGTAGCCAGACGATCATTTAGGTTCTGCAGCTCGACCTCGTCAGCCACGCGAGAGTGGCCGGGGAAGCTCAGGAAACGAGATAAAGCTGAAGTTGGCTGGCCAACCGAAACCGTAACAGAACATGATGTCGGCGAGTACACGTTGGGCAACGGGAGGATGAGCATCCCCGGGCTAAGTGTCCAGACTTGTAACAAATGAAGCAGAAGGCAAGACGTCGGACTTCATCGTATCGTGCATGCGCCATGATACCGCACAGGGCACACGGGATAGGCTGTCTTCCGTTTGGGTTCTTTGGTTGGTAACTCAATTTGTGTTTTTTATAAATATGAACTGCCTTCTTTTGGTGTCGTAATAAGACTGATTTTTATTCATGCTCTGAGAACATATGAAAGCTAACTTTAGAGTGGTGGTACATATGCTTTGTTTGCGAAATAGCGTAGGTCAGCGTTATTGGTCGGATGACGGTTCGATGTCCGGGTTGAACGGGACCGCTGTTAGTGGGACATTGTCCGAGGGGGTTTGGGTGGAGGTGATGTCATCTGCATGACATCAGCGCTAACTCCGGGGGCGAATTAATGAGCATGCACGAACGATTATTAAATGGCCCACGTCGGCTCACTTGATCCGCTGGCAGATTCGGAGCTAAGGCCAAATCCACAGTCTAAAGTGTACGGTATCTTTGTTCCAAAAACCGAGCCATAGATACCCAAGTTGGCAGGATGTCAGCACTGTTTCCTGCGAGAGAGTCTTCCCACTTCGCCTTTGTGGCGGGGTCCAGTTTTTGATAGACGATCTGGTTGAGGAGGAATCCGTGAGTTTAGTCCGCCGTCCCGGAACTCATGAGGGCCCGCTTATGACCATTGAATCGGTCGGATAACTCCTGATGAGTTGTAACGGATCCCGGTTCGACTACCCTTAGCTGCAAAGTCTCGCTGATCATCATAATTCGCGTCAGTAATCTCCAACGCTCTCACAGTCTCCAAGGCTGACTCCCGCAGTCATGAAATAAGCCACCTGAGCTTCTCCATCTTGGTCAAGTGAGGATGGCTGTAAATCGTCGTCGTAAACAGGGCGGAGAAATCTGGCTACTCGGCATCGGCAAGGTGGTTAATAAGGGAGCAGGCGTGTATGGCTGATATACCAGCACCACTGCTACTACTTGGCAACTTCCATCTGGATGTCGATGTGCACGTCCGTGGCCAGCTGACAGAATTTCCAATACAAATCACTACCGATTTTGCTATAATTCATCTCCTCCAATTCTTCCTGAAGCGTGGCAATTTGGTCACGCAGAAGCTTCGCCATTGTCTCGAGGGTCATAATGGTGGAGCCCTCAAATCCATCGCAGCCTTGACCTCCATTCCATTTCTCTACAGGTCACTTCTGCTCGTCACCGCAGCATCCGCAGAAGACTCCATTATGAAATGTTTTTAAGTGCACGGTTATTACAACAAAAACAACATTTTTCCGTGGCACTTTTTAATTGATTACAATATTCAAAACGCGCTGTAATCAGGTCGGGATCACCAAAATGTTGAGCAACTAAGAGTTTTTAGTTGCTTTAGAATAAATAAATCGGGGCAGTTCAATTTCCAAATTTTTATTACGAGTTCAAATCAAACCAATTAACTCCGCAACAAAACCAATCCGAATTCGAGAAGTACAGCTTAATTACAAAAGCTTCTAGCTACAGCAGTTCTACAAAGTTCTCAAAAGTGCAAGCACTACAGAGTAACAATAAAGCGCTTGCAAAACTGAGATAATTAAAACATACTGCTGATGAAGCCTCCGCTTTGCTCATCCGTCTTTTTGCTTTGGCTGCTTGGCCCAACAGTAGTGGACCTGTACCTATGAGCAACCAGCGACCTTGCTCAACAGATTCCATTGCTTATCCAGACAGATAATGAAGCAGACGAGTAGCGAACAATATGCAATTTCCTTTAGCGCGGATTAAAGGTAATTTATATGAGTATCCTAAGAATCCGATTTAGTTCCCATTGCAGGACCCATTTCTTACGTATCCTTTATATTTTTTCTTTATGTAAACTCGATTGGTACATACTACTATATTTACTGATAAATATTGTGATCATATT
>NW_024573241.1:0-6128 GCF_018153835.1 Drosophila eugracilis
TATATATTTATATTTTTATATTTTATATTTTGTATTTTATATTTTATATTTTATATTTTATATTTTATATTTTATATTTTATATCAGGGTTTTATATTTTATATTTTATATTTATATTTTTATATTATTTTTATATTTTATATTTTTATATTTTTTTTTTATATTTTATATTTTTTATATTTATATTTTTATATTTTTATATTTTATATTTTTATATTTTTATATTTTATATTTTGAGTATTTTATATTTTATATTTTAGTGGGCTTTATATTTTATATTTTATATTTTATATTTTATATTTTTTTTATATTTCTGTTTTATATTTTATATTTGGTATTTTTATATTTTTATATTTTATATTTTTATATTTTTATATTTTATATTTATATTTTATATTTTATATTTTATATTTATTTTTATATTTTATATTTTTATATTTTATATTTTTATGTTTAGTATTTTATATTTTATATTTTATATTTTATATTTTTATATTTTATATTTTTATATTTCTATTTTTATATTTTTATTTTTATATTTTATATTTTATATTTTATATTTTATATTTATATTTTATATTTTATATTTCTTATTTTATATATTTTATATTTTTATATTCTATATTTTATACTTTCATATCTACTATTTCATACTTTATATCTTTGCTATTTCATATTCTTATTTTTTACATTTTATATCTTTATATTTCCTTATATTTTTTATTTTGTATTTTACATTTTATTTTTTATATTTTATACCTTTATACTCTTATACTTCTATATTTTATATTTTACATTCTATATTTTATATTCTTGTATTTTCCATATTTTTTATTTCATATTTTTTATTTTACATTTATATTTTATATCTTTTATATCTTACATTCTTATATCATCTTTTACATTCCTTTATATCTTATATCTTTATACATTTTATATTTTATATTTTATCTTATATCTTCATATTCTATATTCTCCTATATTTTATATTTTATATTTCAGTATTTTTTATTTTTTATCTTTTCTATTTTTCTATTTTATATTCTTATATGTTTATATTTATTTATATTTTATCTATTTTTATTATTTTATATTTTTATTTCCATATTTTATATTCTTATATTTTATATTCTTATATTTCCTTATTTCCTTATTTTTATACTTCCTTATATTTTATATTCTATACTTCATATTTTATATTTTTTGTACTTTATATTCTTATATTTTATCTTTTATACTTTTATATCTTACACTTATACTTTGTACTTTTATATTTTATTTCTTATATCTTTATACTTTATATTTTACATTTTACATTTTATCTTTTATTTTTATATTTTGTATTTTATTTTTATATTCTTTACATTTTATATTTCATACTTTACATTTTCTATTTTCTTTATATTTTACATCTATATTTCTATATTCTATATTTTACTACTCCATATTCTCTATATTTTGCATTTTTTATACTTTTCCATTTTATCTTTTATATTTTGTATCTTATATCTTTAATTTTATACTTTATATTTTATATTTTATATTCTATATTTTATATTTTATCTTTTATATTTTATATTTTATTTTATTTCCTTATATTCTATATTTTACATTTTTTTATATTTTATATCTTTATATCTTTATAGCCTTATATTTTATACATTTTACATTCTCATATCTTGCATTTTTACTATCTTTATATTCTCTATATTTTATATTTTATACTTTTATATTTTATATTTTTTATATTTTATATTTTATATTTTATATTTTATTTTTTTATATTTTATATTTTGTATTTTTTATTTTATATTTTATATTTTATATTTTTATATTTTGCATTCCTATATTTCCTATATTTTATATTTTTGTATTTTATATTTTATATTTTATATTTTATATTTCTTACATTTTTATATTTTATTTTTTATTTAAGAAATTTATATTTTTATTTTATATTTTTATATTTTGTATTTTATATTTTATTTCTATTATTTTATATTTTATATTTTTATATTTTTTATACTTTATATTTTATACTTTTATATTTTTATTTTATTTTTTATTTTATATTTTTTATTTTATATTTTACATTTTTTATTTTATATTTTATATTTTATATCTTTATTTTCCTATATTTTTATATTTTTATATTTTATATCTTTATATTTTATATTTCCTTTTATATTTTATATTTTTATATCTTATATCTTTATATTTTTACATTTTATATTTTTATATTTTTTACTTTCTATATCTTATATCTTATATTTTATATTTTGGTATTTTTATATTTTATATTTTATATTTTTATATTTTATATTTATAGTTTTTTTTATATTTTTATATTTTTATATTTTATATTTTATATTTTATATTTTATATTCTTATATTTTATATTTTATATTTTATATTTTTTATTTTATTTTTATATATTTTATATTTTATATTTTATATTTTTTTTATATTTTATATTTTATATTTTATATTTTTTTTATATTTTATTTTATATTTTTATTATTTTATATTTTATATTTTATATTTTTTATATTTTATATTTTGTATTTTATATTTTTATATTTTATATTTTATATTTTATATTTGTTTTTATTTTTATATTTTGTATTTTATATTTTATATTTTATATTTTATATTTTATATTTTTATATTTTATATTTATATATTTTTATATTTTATATTTTATATTTTATATTTTATATTTTATATTTTTATATTTTATATTTTATATTTTATATTTTATATTTTATATTTTATATTTTATATTTTATTTTTTCTATTTTATATTTTATATTTATTTTTATATTTTATATTTTATATTTTATATTTTATATTTTATATTTTTATATTTTATTTTATATTTTTATATTATATTTATATTTTATATTTATATTTATATTTATATTTTATATTTTTTATTTTATATTTTATATTTTATATTTTATATTTTATATTTTATATTTTATATATTTATATTTATATTTATATTTTATATTTTATATTTTATATTTTATATTTTATATTTTATATTTTTATATTTTTATATTTTATATTTTATATTTTATATTTTTATATTTTATATTTATATTTTATATTTTATATTTTATATTTTATATTTTATATTTATATTTTATATTTTATATTTTATATTCTTTTATATTTTATATTTATATTTTTATATTTTTATATTTTATATTTTATATTTATATTTTATATTTTATATTTTTATTTATATTTTATATTTATATTTTATATTCTTATATCTTATATCTTATACTCCTATATATTTTGTTACCTTATATCTTTATACTCCTATCTTATATCTTATATTCTTATACCTTATATCTTATAATTTTTCTTTTTATATCTTATATCTTTATACTTTTTATTACTTATATCTTATATCTTTATATCTTAGTTTTTATATTCTTATACCTTATACCTTATATTCTATACCTTATATTTTATATTTTATATTTTATATTTTATATTTTATATTTTATATTTTATATTTTATATTTTATATTTTTTATATTTTATTTTATATTTTATATTTTTATATTTTATATTTTATATTTCATATTTATATTTATATTTTATATTTTATATTTTATATTTTATATTTTATATTTTTTCTACTTTTATATCTTATTTTATATTTTATATTTTATATTTTTTATATTTTATATTTATATTTTATATTTTATATTTTATATTTTATATTTTATATTTTATATTTATATTTTATATTTATATTTTATATTTTATATTTTATATTTTATGGTTTTATATTTTTATATTTTATATTTTATATTTATATTTTATATTTTATATTTTATATTTTATATTTATATTTTATATTTATATTTATATTTTTATATTTTTATATTTTATATTTATTATATTTTATATTTTATATTTTATATTTTATATTTTAGTTTATATTTTTATATTTTATATTTTTATTTTATATTTTATATTTTATATTTATATTTTATATTTTTATATTTTATATTTTATATTTTTATATTTTTATATTTTATATTTTATATTTTATATTTTGTATTTTTTCCATATTTTATATTTTATATTTTATATCTTTATATTTTATATTTTTATATTTTATATTTTATATTTTATATTTTTTTATATTTTATATTTTATATTTTATATTTTATATTTTATATTTTATATATTTATATTTTATATTTTATATTTTATATTTTTTATATTTGTATTTATATTTTATATTTATATTTATATTTTATATTTTTATATTTTATATTTTATATTTTATATTTTATATTTTTTATATTTTATGTTTTATATTTTATATTTTATATTTTATATATTTTATATTTTATATTTTATATTTTATATTTATATTTATATTTTATATTTATATTTTATATTTTATATTTTATATTTTATATTTTATATTTTATATTTTATGTATTTTTATATTTATATTTTTATGTATTTTATATTTTATATATTTTATATTTTTATATTTTATATTTTTTATATTTTATATTTATATTTTATATTTTATATTTTATATTTTATATTTTATATTTTATATTTTATATTTTATATTTTATATTTTTATATTTTATATTTTATATTTTATATTTTATATTTATTTATATTTTATATTTTATATTTATATTTTATATTTTATATTTATATTTTCTGTTATATATTTTAGTATTTTATATTTTATATTTTATATTTTATATTTTATATTTTATATTTTATATTTTATATTTTATATTTTATATTTTATATTTTATATTATATATTTTATATTTTATATTTTATATTTTATATTTTATATTTTATATTTTATATTTTATATTTTATATTTTATATTTTATATTTTTTATATTTTTATATATTTTATATTTCTTATATTTTATATTTTATATTTTATATTTTATATTTCTTTTATATTTTATATTTTATATTTTTATATTTTTATATTTTATATTTTATATTTATATTTTATATTTTATATTTTATATTTTATATATTTTATATTTTATATTTTGTATTTTTTCTATTTTTTATATTTTATATTTATATTTTATATTTTATATTTTATATTTTATATTTTATATTTTATATTTTATATTTTATATTTTATATTTTATATTTTATATTTTAAATTTTATATTTTATATTTTATATTTTATATTTTATATTTTATATTTTATATTTTATATTTTATATTTTATATTTTATATTTTATATTTTATGGCTTTATATTTTATATTTTATATTTTATATTTTATATTTATATTTTATATTTTATATTTTATATTTTTACTTTTATATTTTATATTTTATATTTTATATTTTATATTTTATATTTTATATTTTATATTTTTATATTTTTATATTTATATTTTTTATATTTATATTTTATATTTTATATTTTATATTTTATATTTTATTTATATTTATATTTTATATTTATATTTTTTATATTTTATATTTTTATATTTTTTATATTTTTATATTTTATATTTTATATTTATATTTTATATTTTATATTTTTATATTTTTTATAGTATTTTATATTTTATATTTTTATATTTTTTATATTTTATATTTTATATTTTATATTTTATATTATATTTTTTTATATTTTATATTTTATATTTTATATTTTATATTTTATATTTTATATTTTATATTTTATATTTTATATTTTATATTTTATTTTATATTTTATATTTTATATTTTATATTTTATATTTTATATTTTATTTTTATATTTTATATTTTATATTTTTATATTTTATATTTTATATTTTATATTTTATATTTTTATATTTTATATTTTATATATTTTATATTTTTATATTTTATATTTTATATTTATATTTTATATTTTATATTTTTTTATATTTTATATTTTATATTTTATATTTTATATTTTATATTTTATATTTTATATTTTATTTTATATTTTATATTTTATATTTTATATTTTTATATTTATTTTATATTTTATATTTTATATTTTATATTTTTATATTTTATATTTTATATTTATATTTTATATTTTATATTTTATATTTATATTTTTATATTTTATATTTTAT
>NW_024573242.1:0-353 GCF_018153835.1 Drosophila eugracilis
TCAAAATGGTGCGCGGCTACCGACATATAATACTATCGAGCACCCACCGGAAGGTAGTAAACTTATTATGGCATTGAGTAATTCCATGGAGGGATCGCTTCTGTTAACACAAATCTCCTCCTATCCTGGCATGGAATGAAATGAGTTTCGAGAATTGTTTTCAGCGCTTCGAAGAAATATTATGACGGGTGGCGGCGATGTTTTTCAATTTGCTAAACAGCCGCCCGGCCGATAAATGTCTCGCAGTTTATGCAAGTCATGTTTAAAAACGTCAGCTGACAATCTGAAAGTCGGCGACGAAATAGCCAATGAAGAAATCGCCGTTTTTACCGTGCTTGTACAATTTGACGTAT
>NW_024573243.1:0-6269 GCF_018153835.1 Drosophila eugracilis
AAGAGATATGTAATGAAAAAATGATATCATAATCAAGAGAGATCCTGAGCCAGGGTCTTAATGTTGTTATTTCTATCAGAGATGTTTAACCTCGTAAAATCGAAAAATGTAAGTATTTGTTCTTCAACTGGGCCAATATTTAACTTATCCGACTTAGACACCGGAATTGGTTTTGTGAACGAGAGATGAATTAATTAAACGAACTGAAACTTATTCGACAGCATTTAATAAAGGAATTCAAGTACAGAAGTTAGCACAGGCGAGATGAGAATACGTTTAATCGACCCCGAGTAAAACTGTTCAGCGAAGCCCTTATAGGCTTGGTCCTCAAGAGAGAAAACAGTTAGAAATCAGTTGAGCGAGTTGAATTTGAATTTTAACCAATGCCTTTCGGTCTTAAAACGCGCCACCAGTCGCCCAGCGTTTTGTAACGATTACGAAAAAGTGACGAGCAAGATCACCGCCTCTTACCTTTTCGTAATCGTTTATATGGACGATATTACGGTTGTGTCACCAACAAAGGAGTCTGGAATGAAAAGGTTAAAAATTGCTCAAAACATTCTTACAAATGCCGGATTCACTTTTAACATTAATAAGTACAGCTTCCTTAAAAACAGAAGTTCAGTGTTTAGGCCATGAGATACGGGCGGGGAAGTTCGGCCCAATTCACGGAAAAATAATCCCTGCGCTATGTCCATTGCCTCCGCCACTAACTGCCACTGGCATTAATTTATTGGCCCATGGCCCCATATTTCCGAAAGTATGTGTCCAACTTCTCCTGGGTTATGAAACCGTTATATTCTCTATCTTTTGAAATGGAAGTATTACTTGGAATCCTGAATTGGAAAAAAGTTAGAAAACACGTCGGACATTCTTGCCAAACGACCTTTTGCATTAGTAATATTTGATTAGATATGGGGCGATGCTTTATTATACATCGAATACAAAATAACAATAGATCTTGTGTTGTAGAATATTTTGGGTAAAACCACCTCTTTGCGGAGTCTAGGTATCATTCTTATGAATTGGCAGCCTTAGCTGTGGTTCAGGCCATAAAACATTTTCGTCATTGGCCTTCTTGGTCGCAATTTCACAGGGCAAGCTTTTTCCGATTGTAATTCGTTGAAGGCTTCTCGTACCAAAATATATTTAACCCAAGGGTACGCCAACGATGGTGGGCCTATTTACAGTCGTTCACTTTTGACATTTACATACGGAGAAGGAATGCGTATGGTTTATGTTGACTTTCTGTCCAGAAACCCATAGCATCCCGAATCGCATCCAGCTGTATCTAAAATTCCCGAAAAGAGAGTAAATTTTAGCTGAAATTTCTTTCGACTGGCTTCTCGCCGAACAGCGGCCAGACTTCCGAAACAATAGAAATTGTCTCTAAATTAAACTCCTATGAGTTCCGATGACTTGCCAACACATTTGATTTGGCGCAAAGGAGTCTTGCATCGTAAAGCGCAGCGAAACGGTAGGACACGTTGCTTGCCGGTTGTGCCACGAGCGTTCAAATGGCCGGTAATCAAACCAAGAACACGAATCGATTATGCACCTTGGTTGGCAAAAGACACTTCGACAAAGTTTATCATTGTTACTGGTTTGCTTAAATGAACAAGTACGTTCGTAAATTTGTCGCCAACTGCATAACTTGTCGGACTTCTAAATCTCCTTCTGGGAAAGTCCAAGCTGAGCTTCATCCTATCCCAAAGGTCAGCATACCTTGGCATACGGCTTCATTGACATTACAGGAGAGCTAAGCGGAAAAATGCCGTTTAAAAGAGTACGAAATAAACGCGTATTTTGCATCACGTTCTAAAGTTGATGCTGAAATTTTTTTAGGTTAAGTTTGTGAAATCTGCCGCAACATTGTTTGGGGTACCAAATCGCATCATAGCAGACTAGGTAGGTGTTTTGCCTAGTAAGAGAGTTTTAGAGTTTTGCAACTCTCAAAAATAAAAACTTCATTTGATTGCCACAGAGCATGGTGGATGGTGATAGGAACATGTTGAAGTCCCTAAAAAATAAACGCTTGTTCAAGCATTGTCACGAAGATCTCTGAAAATGCCTAGATAGTGCAATACCAAATGAATTTAATATTGAAATGAAGAGTTAAGCCTGCCAATGAGTCCAGTTCGGGCAGAAAGTAATCCATCTAAGCGAGATGATGTGTTATCCGTCAGAGGACGATGTGTTATCCGTCAGAGGCGGCCATGTGTTATCCGTCAGAGGGGACGATGTTATTCGTCGGGAGAGGACGATGTGGTATCTGTCAGAGAGAACGATGTGTTATCCGTCAGGGAGGACGATGTGTAATCCGATAAAAGAAACGATGAATTTAATGAATTGAAGAGACGAATATAGTGTACTGGCGGAAAGTCCAAGTGAGGCATATTGAAAGTAATGTTAAGTCATTTATAATCTAGTTACTAGTGAAGAAAATATGAACTGAAAATACTACGGAAATTAAATTAATTGCGTTTGTAAAATAGGTATAAGAGAGTCTGTTATGAAGAAAATTGTTTGTAAAGCTAAACTTTGTGTACAGAGCATAGTGTGAAATACATGAACAATAAAGTTTAAGACTTGAATAGAGATGAAAATTGATTCAGTTTGATAAAAAGGACTACACGAGGACGTGTAAATTGTCAGGATAGCCGTGTCGTGACACGATGATATAACTCGAGTTAAAAGGCCGTTGCGCGACACACATCTCTAATTCGTTGTCCGTTTCTTCTGTTATACTCAGACGATTGAGCGTAGATAATTTTGAGACTGGAGAGATAAGGCTATCTGTCGCTGTACGTGGTCCCTTGTGTTGTTTAGCGTGTGTGAGTAAGCGAGATGGTAATAGTGACGAAAATGACGAGTGCAGTTGATATTGTCGTCAAGAATCGCTGGCAAGAGGCTGGCAGTCTAGAACGTTCACCGTAAGCGGACACAAGGGAATTCGTTTTTGTGCGCGTAGCCAAGAGAAAACGTTTAGAAAGAAGGAAATGGAACCTAACCTCATGGCTAAACCGACAAATATTTTAAAATTGTGTAAAATAGTGACGGGTGACGGGATGAAATGGCGCACCCAGCTTAGCTGACAGCCGCTAGGTTAATTACTTAATGACTTAATAAGGGAATGCGGGATATTGATAAATGATCTCAAAATTAAACTTTTGTTTTTTCCCTTTCTGGATCTTTGATTTCTTATTATTAATGTACAATTTTCCTTAATTATTTTAAACCCTTCTACTCCAGTCTACTCTGCCACCGTGTCGCGATCGTACATTTTAAGACTCACTCGTAAAGACTCTCCTGCCAGGCGTTTGTCCTCCTGCTCCTGGGACTTTCAGGTGAAAGGATTCCTCATCGAAAACCACTAACAAAAAGTAACTAGTCAAAAGTTTAAAAAATATCTTTGAATCTTATTATTAAAGCCTTACAAGCCAATCAATTAAAACTCTGGGGTTTCAATGGAATAAAAAAAAAAAAAAAAAAAGTTTAAATGCAATTTGATTTGTGAACCAGTTAATCTGTGCGTAGTCTTGAAAGGCATACGGCTGGAAAAACTCGTGGAAAGTTCAGTGGCATCTCTTAAATACGTATTCTAAAGCACAACTTTCTAGCTCTTATAGGTCTCGAGCATTTTTGCATTTTTGGTTTTCCGGGTTTGTTGGTGCTTGAGTGGGAGTGGATAGGATGGGAAAAACAATTCGCAGTTGGGGCATCATAAAAATCCTACATGCTTAATCCGGAACTTTCTATCACTTATAGCTTCTGAGATATCAGCTTTTCTACAATATGCGAAAAACCGTCATTCGAGCTTGTCGGGTAAAAGAAAGGGTGTGGCCAGATAATGGTATCACCATAAGATCCGCTGGCATTATACATACTTAATCTCAACTTTCTAGCTTTAATAGCTTCTTGAGATTTCCGCGGTTATAGTTTTCCGTGATTTGTGGGCGTTAAAGTGGGCTCTCTGTATTTCTTATAGTTCCTGAGGTAATAGCGTTCATATGGACAGACGGACATGAATCAATCGACTTCCTGATCAAGAGTGTATATACTTTATAGGGTTGCAAACGCTTTCCAGTATACATGATTTATTTAAATTTTCTTACTTTTCATTAAAAAATAACGCTTTATATTCAATGGAACATTTTTTAAAAGATATACGTTGTTATTAATATAGAATGTGCTTAATTTATAACGGCAAGCACATTAACGTCACATTGCAATGGGGAGGGAAAAAATGTAAGCTTTATACAGTTTAACACTGTCAAGAAACTGTTTACAGACATTCGCTTTTTCGATTCAATTTTTACTCTGAGAAAAGCGATACCCTCACTGTTAGCATTTCATTCATTTGTTTTTAAAATAACATCTGAAAGTTAAGTTTTAAGATTTATAAAATGTCTTCCAAAAGAAATGTAATGTAATGTCATCTGTTTAGCTTTTTCACCGATTTTTAGAAAAACAAGGAAATAATTAATGTTGGCAAACGAATGGACCACCGTTGTACCAAAGGTACCTGGAATATTGATGCGAATTCCTATAGTGACCTTAAGGAAGAATGATGTACCTTTGTTTTATTTAGAAAAGATACCCAGGGTATTTTTAAGGAAGGAAATGTATTAAATTCCTTTGTGTAAACAGTTCCTTGACCAAACTGTATGCATATTATTTCACTATATGATACACGTTATACATTTTACAATGTATAATGTAAAAATAAATTTTAATGTAATGTAATGTATACATATATCTGTATACAGATCGTACATTTGTACATATGTATGCATATTGATCCTGGCGTACTATGTAAACTTATGTATGTGTATGTACTATAATAAGAGTATAATGCAACGTTTTGAAAATGTCCTATTATAGCTTAATAAAAAACTTATATGTAAATTATGATTTCATTACAGGTTACAAGGTTTTGTCTGCTGCTACTTTTATAAGACAGCCTCTGCTAATACAGACATATGTACATATGTATCAGGAACATATCAATCAGAGGCGTCACTTTAAATTAATTATCATTATCATGAGTTTTCCTTTTCTTTGCGAGACAGAAATTCTCAATTGTTAATGCCTGATGATCGTTAATAATACATCCGGGTTCCCATGTGTTGTGAGTCGTTAGAACCATTTCTCGCTTTGCTAGGAACGCTCTACGCGGCTTCACTATATTATACATACATACGCCTTATTACATTCATCATTCATAATTTGTCCTGCCGAACCACGAATTCATTTTAAAATCGCCTTTTTGCTTGGTACACACAACCAGTGGCCAGATGAAGTTTTCGGCTTGAGATCCGTATTTTTTGAAAGTAGCGCTGTTTAGTCAGACTACTCTGTGGATTTCTTATTTATGGTGTCCATGGTGACAAGGTGGAAATAATAGAGCTAAGTAATTGGACAATAACTAATCCCCATGGCTGTGAGTACAAGATGATTCCATTCCAGAACATAAAGTCAAGACCAGACTGCATATGTAACTGCCTTATTTTTCTGCTGCTCTATCACTGTAATCTTGAAAATAAATTTGATGTTATTCAATTGAAATTCTTTACAAAGCAATAAAAAACTTTAAAAGCGCAGAGACGCTTGGCAACTCTCTTAGATAATATATTATAATAATAATACATATATATGTACATAAATACATCTAAATGTATGTACATACATACAATTACATACCACACATATAGATTTATTTTAATATGATAAATGTCACTTTCATAAAAATATTTTCAATTGCAGCCATAAAGTTCCAACCAAAACGTGCCATCGAATTTATAGTGCCTTTGCACCCCGTGTGCTGGAATCTTACAATGACATGGATGTGCAGTTATTATTTGGCTTGAAAGCGGACTTCCTATACAGACACTCTTTCATTGTAAGTCTTCACATCATTTTATAAAAAAAAAATTATTTATTGCTAGGTAGCAATCAAACTTAGTACCGTTTAATTTACATACTAAGTTAATGGTTAGGTGTTTTATAAACCGTTTTCCTAATCTGCCACTATTATCAACTTGAATAGAATCAACTTAAGTTTGGCGTTAAAAGCCCATAGCACTTTTTAAATTTTCTTTTAAATGGTTAAATATTTATCCATGATTCCGTCAGCCAAAACAAATTTCCGACGCCGGACACAGTCATACAGGCCCAAACCGCCCAGCATGACAGCCACCGCCCTAGCCGCTGCTTTTTTGGTTTTTTAACATGAGCTCTGTATTAGGACGCGTCACCAAAACATATTT
>NW_024573244.1:0-300 GCF_018153835.1 Drosophila eugracilis
CCATTCGCCACCCGATTTTCGCAAGAAAAGCGTTTGGGTTATGTATGCGTGATTTGTACTAAGCTTGAGGCAACCATTTCCTGGGTTTTCCATCCTTAAAATGTTTATGACCACTCGCTTTGCTCAATAGTTGTTCGTGGCGCCGTAGTTTGAAAATCCTCGTTAACTGTAATTTTTTGGGTGCCCCAGCCTCGAAAACTTATAAATATAAGCTTGCACGTATTTTTACTAGTATTGAAAAAAAATGGGATTTAAAAGTCGAGTTATTTTCAATTAAAGTGCTTTGCAATGAAATAAGCT